>NW_019416589.1:252243-363593 GCF_000390285.2 Anoplophora glabripennis
CGCAAAGTTACCAAGGCCCCCCCGTACCCACCCCAATGGACCTTGTGGAAATAAATGGATTAGTCCATCAAATTGCTCATCAAAATTTAGCTGTGTATACCAAATTTCATTCATTTATCACAACGCGATTGAGAGATATTGCAAAAAAATGATTTCCATTCCTCCTTCTTCATATGAACTTTTTTACTTAGTTTTGATCATAGAATCGGCCTGTTCAGCGTTGGCAGCTAATTATGAGACACCCTGTATAGCATATTTATTTACAAATCGACCTATATGTTACAAAACACCAAGGAGTCACATTCTTTGATTTGGAAAATATACTTCGTTTGACTTTCTAGCTTAGATTTCCTGGATTTGAGGTTAGACATTTAAGAATAGATATAGGGGCTTCAAAAATAAAAAATATAAGATCCAGATAATAGTTTTCGATGACTTTTATTCTTTGATATGGAAATAGAATTTGAAGTTGGGTTTTGAGGGTTTGGGATTCGATTTTGAAGGGTTTGAGGTTAGGTTTTTATGGCCGTAAGTTTATGGCTTTACATTTAGGAAATATAAGCTCAAAAATATAGTTTTCAAGTAATTATACCCATAGATTTTGAAAAGAGTCTGTGTATTATTTCGATGTTAGATTTGATGAATTTGAGGTTTTGTTTTTGGGTTCAGGTTTAAGGTTGAATAGTATTGTGAAGCTACATGATTATTTTAGTTGTTTAATTAAATTCAATTTGAAATTTTTGATTTTTTATTTTTAAATACCAAATTATAATCTTTGGTGTTGAGGCTGATGGATTCTCACTCGATTTAAAAAAATTCTATATAGATATATCAAATTATCGAACTAGGATCATAAAACTAAGTATATTTGAAGAAGAATAAAAAAGAAATTACCACTGTTAAAATAGCCAAGTGCGTAGAATTTTTTCCCATATTTCCCAGTGTTCCACTTCAATGTTCGTCCATTGGCGTGTTCCTTGTCAGAATATGTGTTGCGAAGTAGTGTTCTGAATTAACGGGAGCTACGGGGTAATGTGCTTATCTTCTAAAAGGTCGAGATACGTTTTTCTTTTTTTGATTTTCTGTCTTTATTAGACCTTTCGAATACGTGGTTAAAATTAGTGACATTATGACTGAATCACCCTGTATAAATTAAGTTTAAATATTCAAATGAAATTTTAAAATAGACATCAATTTCAAAATAGCAGTGAAATCCTCTAAACAAATATTTAGCCCACGACATTCATTAAAAGACGGTGAGGCAAAATTTTATACACTACCGAGGGTGTTACGAAGATATTATCTTCAAGAATAAATATCTGTAAACATGGGATTAGTTTTATAGAAAGGTGCAACGTGTCTACTTGACATCTTAATGACATTCAGTTGCATTGTGAACAGATCTGTCTGTACAGTAACTAAAACGAGTTACTATTTTTATTTCTAAAGCGTAAAGCTGAGAAAAGGGTAGAATGGTTATTCATAAAATGAACACATGCTTAGGTTTTCTTTTCTTCT
This sequence comes from Anoplophora glabripennis, assembly GCF_000390285.2. NCBI lineage: Eukaryota > Metazoa > Arthropoda > Insecta > Coleoptera > Cerambycidae > Anoplophora > Anoplophora glabripennis. The sequence goes on from NW_019416589.1 coordinate 253,762, forward strand.
TACCACTCTAGCCATTGTCAGCGCATACAAATATTTACATCTACGTCTAACGGTGACATATTCAGTGAGCTTAAATGAAGTTTGTTCTTGTGCTTTTTTTAACGAAGTTAGTTGTTAGTGAAAATATGAGACAAAGTGTTAAAAAGTAAGTAATCGTGTCTTAATTTTATTAAAAAACTTAGTTTGAAAATATTCAGAAAAAAGAAATACAATTAAAAATATTCTGTTCAAAATTACCTAAATTAACATTTTCCGGGTTGTCAAATATCTTTGAAAAATATTATGCTTCCATATTTGTATACAACCAAAAAAAAAATACTGACGAATGTATTTATTTGCGTATACTCGGTGTTCCAGAAAACAGTGGACGTACAACAACCACAAATTTCTCAGTTAAGAAAAATTTAAATTAAGTAAACTTACTTTAGTCAAAAATGTTTCGAAAAGAACTGATTTTTTTTTGAATTATCTGTCGATTCCACATAAAAAATGCCTATTGTATATTTTTTAGAGGTTTTAAAAAGGATATTCAGTTTGTTCTTTTTCAGTTCCTTCTTAAAGAAAGGATATAATCGATTGAACAAGCTTGAAAGAATTAGATAAATATTATTTCTCCATGTGCATATGAGTTCATTGAGAAGTTGACACTGTGAGCATCTGAAGGGATATTTACATAATTCTTTCAAACCTTCATTATTTAGGAATATTATTTACCATAGGAATCAAAGAAAATAAAATATAATATATAAAAATCTTTCCTTTCCAGTCAGTTTGGTAACGCTAACTCTTATCTTTCCCGAAGTAACAAGGCGAACGTTCTCTTTTTACTCAAACTTTTAATAGAAATTTTTATGTGGCATTTTTGTGTAGAATCGGCAGATGATTTAGAAATTCAAGGAAGTGGGATATTTTCAAAAAGTGGGAATGACATCCCCGTGGACCACTGATGGAAAAAATAAAATACTTGAAGATGATTTTTAGTGCTTTCCACGGTACCAAGTTGTACCAAATTCGAATCAGATGGCAGTTTCCTGATATTAATGAAAAATTACACAGCCCTAGAAAAAAAAAGTGGCAGGTACGAAAGACAAGATCATGGTATCCATATGGTTTTGGGGGCGCTGAATCCGAATCCGGTATCCGTTTGACACGATTAGCTCTGGTTTAAGGTCAGTTCAAGGTCAAATGTAGAAAATCAATAGTCAACAACATAAACCTATGTATCTATTTTTCAACCTATGTATCGTTTTTGGGGTCGCCGAATCCGAATCCGGTGTCCGTTTGACGCGATTAGCTCTAGTTTAAGGTCAGTTCAAGGTCAAATGTAGAAAATCAATTCTCAACAAACTAAACCTACGTATCTACACGTTTTTGGAGTCGCCGAATCCGAATCCGGTGTCCGTTTGACTCGATCAGAATTGGTTTAAATTCAGTTCAAGGTCAAATGTAGAGAATCAATTGCCAGTAAAGTAAATCTACAAATCTATAAGTTTTTGGGGTCGCCGAATCCGACACTGGTATTATTTGCACCTTTTACAAGAGCATACCGCGGAAAAATTAAACAAATTCTCATCAATTATACCGCTTGGTGGCTATTTTCAATATTGTAGTAGCTCGGATATAAGGATTTATTAAAACATCTAAATCAAGGTAGACTAGTTGTACCATGTAAGATATCACTTTATCAAGTTTAATTCCAGTCCGATTTTATTAATTCTATTTTTTGTACATTAATTCTCAATGTGTTCTTCTATCAGGAGTCAGCAGATATTAGTGTATGGAACTGTGTTTTACTTCTCACGAATATTTTAACAATAATAAAATCGTATTTGGTGAAGTACAGAAAATTATAGACGATTGTGAAAAACCAGAGTAGCAATAAATCCATCGTATGATTTTAAGGAAGTCAGATAGATATAATATATGCGGTTGTTGTGTCTTCCTTTTTATATTTATTAACATTTCTGCATATTATCACTTGTAACAAGAATTATTTTTCTTATTTGTGGTAGGTATTTGTACCTTAGTTTTTCAAGTCAAGTGTAAAATCTTTTATAAAGGTATGTAATAATATACTAATATTAACGGCAAAAGAAAACAATTTGTTACTGTTAACTAACAATAAGACTACATCTGAATATCCTTAATTAAACTTTGGAACTGTTTACATTGTCGATTCGGCAGTGACACAAAAACTCTTTCATGCCTAACGTATTATGCTTTGTGTGTTTAACGCCACTATTTATCATCCGCATTATCATTCGAATCTAAGTTCTGTTATAATATACTCTTCTGAATTAGATGATGGATTATTTGGCATCAAGATTAAAATCACCGAGAATCAATCACCAAGTAAATTCCATGTTTTGACATGATGATCTCAGCATATCTCATAATTCCTTTTTATAAAGATTTAATACAAATTGTGTAGATCGTATCTGGTAGGTTTGGTTATGTCAAATACATCCGGTAGGATGGCTGAAAAATCGAATGGATTTTATTCTTGTGCAAGTTTTAATAATTCAGTACCTCCGTTCAAGAGATTTCAGTTGAAATATATTCTGCCCCTATAATTTTATTCACGCTATCTGTATTTAGTTCGCCGTGGTGCTTTATGAAGGAATTCTCACGGAGAGACATTTTTATTAATGAACATTATAAAACCGGAAGCATTAAAATCTTTTGACGTACCTTTCAAAAATTATTCTCAAGTTTTCCTCTTATCTAGTAAAAAACTACAATAATGATATGAACATTTCAAGACAGTTTCATAATTAGAAAATTTGTGACTGATAAATTTTAATTATATTTATATAATACTTTTACTGAACAAACCTTTGTCAAGATAAGATATAATTATGAGTGAAATTTAACCTAAAAATTATCATATCTGTCATAGTACTCAGTACCTACTGGCAGAGACTGATCTACTAATCTGTATGTACTATGAAAGCATGATTAGTGTTGAATAGTCATAGTAATATCTGTATAGTTTCTTTTAAAAATTTTCAACGGAACAATCAAAATATTCAAATTAGACATTCCAATGATGAATTACTTAATATACGTTAAAAAGACCCAGATAAAAGTTATAGGATACAAGAAACCAATATGCTGGGAGACTCAATTAAAAGAACAGTTTGAAATTAGGATAATGATGGAAACAAGAGGCATGGTTTGCAATACATGATATGACTTCAACAGCAACTGGACACAAAAACTAATATTCTATAGAGACACGAGAATACATCCTTCAGTATTCATAAAAAAAATAAAAAATGTATGTGGAGACATTACTATCAGTAGCTAATGTAAAGAATATGATCAGCAACCTGATGAAAGGTGATGCTGACATATGGTATCAACTAATCGAAGACAAATATGACACGTTTCAAGAGTTTGAACAATTATTTTTCAAAAAGTATTGGGGGGAATACCACCAACAAAAAGTTAGGACGAATCTATATGAATATTATATATGAAAAATTTGGCAGTTCAAGAGATACCTATCTATGTAATGAAAAAAATTTATAACATTAAACATTTAGAGCCTAGATTCACTGAAGCTGAAATGGTAAAAATACTGGCGAGACATTTCGACGAAAATGTACACAAGGTAATGTTACTCAGAGAATTGCAACTATAGATGGGTTAATTGAGTATATTCGCAGCATAGATGAATATCTGACAGGTTGACGGAAAACAGATTATAAACAAGAATACAACATAAGAAATGGCAATACAAATGAAGAAAGAAGACAGATAGGTTTCAGAAACTATGAAGAAAGAAGACAGCCAGGCTATAGAAATTATCGAGACAGAAGAAATGAAGAAGACAGGGAAAATACATATGAAAATAGGCAAGAAAATGGAAATAATGGTAATCGTTTTAATAGATTTCAAAGAAGGCCAGAAAATGACACACAGTAAACACCCATTAGACAACAAAATACGTACCACAACACAATCACTACACAATCTACGCCCCAGACAGTAACATACACAGACAATCATGAACTCCATACACACGACAGCACAAGTACTACATGCTACTGAAAATAAAAATTTTGAGTAGAGAGAAGTTTAAACACCTACTATCAACACATGAGAGAATTTATAAGTTTAGATTAATGCAATGAACATGACTCGAATAGTACACAAAATAATTTACCTTTCATTATAATAACTATTGAAAATAAAAAATTTTAAGCGTTAATAGATATATGAACAGAAATAAGCTTAATAAATGAGAAGTTAAATTCATTGAAAAATAACATTATCAAAGTAAATAAAATAAAATTAATGAATGCAACAGGAAAGAAATTATCTGAAAGTAATCGTGTAGTTGCCACAATGTTTAAACTTCTCACAAAATAAATACACTCGGAATTTTTAATCATATCGAACATGGAATAATATTTGGGGAAGACATTTTATCAAAATATGGAAGTTGGACTTAGAAAACAAAACTTTTGAACTACAAAGGGATAAAGTAAATATAGTCAATACAAATTTTGAAGAAGAAAGTGACCTTAAGTTTCAACTGAAATAATTAAATGGAAAAACTCGACAAAAATATTTCATTCAAAATTTGTAGGCTTTTGAATGACAAATTACATGGTGATTCTGGATTTAAAGTGTAGAAAATTAGTTAAGTGTAGATGCAGCTGCGAATAAGAAAAGGTTTCCGACTTAAAACGTTTGAAATTATTAATACCTTTCTTTAAAAGATCTAGGTTGAAAACTTCTTATTATCCACAATTCTATATAATAATCCCAATACATATGTTTTTCCATAGATTCATTCAGATGTAATATCGGTGCATATCATTTTTATGCAATAAAATTATTTCAATCAATTCAAATGACATATTGAAAAGATCATAACTAGAGATCGGAAATATTAGGGCGACTGCAATGTGGTACAAGGTTTAATCAAATAAAAAATTACGCAACCGTTGACTTCTTATAACTGCACTTTTTACATTATAGGAATATATGTATATGTAAGTATTTACATAATAATATGAAGCAAAAAAGGGCAGTGTCTATTTCTCTACAATAAAATATAGGTACGGATGTAATAATAAATACGAGCAAAAATTAACAAATAATAATTTCTTATTCATTGTACAATATATAACATATACTTGTCTACCACCGATCTGAAGCTTCGCATCGATCAATTTCTTCGATACTTATCTAGCAATACCCTAATGGCTGCCCTGTCGGTCGGGCGTGCCAGTGACCAATCCATGTTTTTTGCTGAGACTTAGGTCATGCGTTTCATTGTTGCTTTGGTCGAGTGTGTGGCACGTGTTTTTTGGCAGTTACTAGCATTGTACATCGTGCGCATAGAGTGGCACACGGTCCGGCAACAGATTTAGACTACATATTTCTGCTACTACAACAGAATAGATATTATTAGCATAATATAGATTACTATTTTTGTTTATTTGATTATCGCCGCAGTTTTCGATGTCTAGTCATAGCTTAGTAAAACCGAAACATATTTGTATAGGTTTCTGATTTTGTTTTTAGTAATAATGAGTTTAACATACTTTTTCAAATAGCTGTTTGATTTATTCTTTACTTATGAACCAATTAGATAAATATTTTATGTTATTGATATAATTTTTTTAATCATGTGGAAAAAAACGCAGAAACTTTTGACAATACATTTAAATACAAGTTAATGTGAACAAATAAAAATATCAATAATAATAGCCTACGTAGACATTTATAATTTACTTACCTACAACAAAACATCAGTTAACAATCCAGATATACGTGCACATTGCGCCGACCACATGTTCCTATTGGTAAAAAATCGTAAATAATGTGACAATCCAACGTACTGTCAGGACCCATTAAAGTATTAAATCTAATGTCACATAATAACATGTTATGTTTACCATTCTCCAAACGCTTAACAGTTGGTAGTCGTTAAATACAAAAAAGCACCACTTGAAAATGTCCTCGTGGAATTAAACTGAAGTTAATGACCGTGATTACGCCATATTTCGGGGTGCCTTAGACGTCATATTGTTGCGCGAATAAGGGGGTGGTATAATTATTTCAAATAATACAGCTATTTGGAATTGTGCAACGTGCAGCGCGCAGTGACTCACACGGTCGTGGAATTGTAGAAATTCTCCAATTTCACCCTCATTTTGTTAGGAGCTACGGGGAATGGGAGTAATTAAATAGGTATTTTATGGGTAATGGTCTGGTCGAATACAATGGGCCATAATAGCGACTGCAGGAGGTGCTCTTCGCACACGGACGTCACGGCCGTTCTCTATGCGGGACTAGAACACTCCGACTCGTGTAACTATTGCCAGCTGCCTATTGTCCTATGAAAATCAGCTTTATTAGTGGTGCCTGTTATTAAGTCCGTTAATTTTTACAACGATTATGGAATATCAACTAGTTCATTCATTCATTAGTTCATAGTTCAACTACTACCATACATAATGGTTCTTTCTTATACGCGTAAACTTGGGAATACACGAAAAAAAAGTTCATACGAACTTAGGTCCTAAAATGAGTCATATCAGATGGCCGTTCGTTTGTGTGATGTTATCCACGGTTTCCCCAGCCACGGTTTATGACGTGCGGGAAATCATCTTTGGGATGGAGGAGCTCAAATCACCGAATTGCGGGCGGAAATTTATACTACATTTTCATGTTTGTCGCACCTCACTTATAAAAAAATAAAAATAGAAGGAATAGGGGAACCTATAAGCAACTCAGCACCTCCCTCCTTTTTCTTTGGTTGCCCTCTAGGGGGTTGTAAAAGATTATTATTTAAATATCTAGAACAGAATTTTCAACTTTACGCCGGAAACAAATTTTTTTATCCCATCTAAACCTTCGTGTTCACAAAAATTTCGAAATACGTCGACTAGGAGGATCTATAAGCAACTCGGAACCACCCTCGTTTTTCTTTGGTTGCCCGTCTAGGGGGTTGCAAAATATTATTATTTTAATATCTAGAGCAGAATTTTCAATTTTACGCCGGAAATTTTTTTTTATCCCATCTAAACCCTCGTGTTCACAAAAATTTCGAAATCCGTCAGCTAGGGGGACCTATAAGCAACTCAGAACCACCCTCCTCTTTCTTTGGTTGCCCGTCTAGGGGGTTGTAAAATAATATTATTTAAATATGTATCTAGAGAAGAATTTTCAACTTTTTACCGGAAACAAATTTTTTACCCCATCTAAATCTTCGCGTTCACAAAAATTTCGAAATACGTCGGCAAGAGGGACCTATAAACAGCTCAGAACCACCCTCGTTTTTCTTTGGTTGCCCGTCTAGGGGGTTGTAAAATTATATTATTTAAATATCCAGAGCAGAATTTTCAACTTTATACCGGAAACAAATTTTTTACCCCATCTAAACCTTCGTGTTCACAAAAATTTCGAAATGCGTCGACTAGAGGGACCTATAAGCAACTCAGAACCACCCTCGTTTTTCTTTGGTTGCCCGTCTAGGCGGTTGTATACTATTATTATTTAAATATCTAGAACAGAATTTTCAACTTTACACCAGAAAAATTATTTTCTACCCCCTCTAAACGTTCGTGTTCACAAAAATTTTGAAATACGTCGGGTAGAGTCGGAAAAAACCCATTTAAACTTTCGTTTTCGTTTCGTTTTTTTCTCGCATAAAGTTAAAAATGCTGTTCTAGATATTTAAATAATAATCTTTTACAACCCCCTAGACGGGCAACCAAAGAAAAATGAGGGTGGTTCTGAGTTGCTTATAGGTCCCTCTAGCCGACGTATGTCGAAATCTTTGTGAATACGAGGGTTTAGATGGGCTAAAAAATTTTTTTCCGGCGTAAAGTTGAAAATTCTGCTGTAGATATTTAAATAATAAATTTTGCAACCCCCTAGACGGGCAACCAAAGAAAAATGAGGGTGGTTCTGAGATGCATATAGGTCCCTCTAGCCGACGTATTTCGAAATTTTTGTGAACACGAGGGTTTAGATGGGATAAAATAAAATTTTCCGGCGTAAAATTGAAAATTCTGCTATAGATATTTAAATAATAATATTTTGCAACCCCCTAGACGGGCAAACAAAGAAAAATGAGGGTGGTTCTGAGTTGTTTATAGGTCCCTCTAGCCGACGGATTTCGAAATTATTGTGAACACGAAGATTTAGATGGGGTAAAAAATTTGTTTCCGGTAAAAAGTTGAAAATTCTGCTCTAGATATTTAAATAATAATATTTTACAGCCCCCTAGACGGACAACCAAAGAAAAACGAGGGTGGTTCTGAGTTGCTTATAGGTCCCTCTAGTCGACGTATTTCGAAATTTTTATGAACACGAAGGTTTAGATGGGGTAAAAAATTTGTTTCCGGTATAAAGTTGAAAATTCTGCTCTAGATATTTAAATAATAATATTTTACAACCCCCTAGACGGGCAACCAAAGAAAAACGAGGGTGGATCTGAGTTGCTTGTGGGTCCCTCTAGCCGACGTATTTCGAAATTTTTGTGAACACGAACGTTTAGAGGGGGTAGAAAATATTTTTTCCGGCGTAAAGTTGAAAATTCTGTTCTAGATATTTAAATAATAATATTTTACAACCCCTTAGAGGGCAACCAAAGAAAAACGAGGGAGGTGCTGAGTAGCTTATAGGTTCCCCTATTCCTTCTATTTTTATGACAAACATGAAAATGTAATATAAATTTCCGCCCGCAATTCGGTGATCTGAGCTCCTCCATCCCAAAGATGATTTCCCGCACGTCATAAACCGTGGCTGGGGAAACCGTGGATAACATCACACAAACTGGCCGTTCAGAGATTTCCACTAAGAATGGGTATTTATTTTAAATGTATGTGTAATTAATTCCAACAATTTCAAACATTTCTTCTCAAAAAATCTTTTCAAGTGAAGACAAACAATGTTTTTCGATATCACTAGCCTATAGAGTAGTTGTCTTCTGCAATGTGAGGAGCTAAGAATCTTGTTTGTGAGGTTAGATATCTTTTGTATAGGTACCTAGAGTTATGGAATCGAAAAACATTGTTTGACTTCATTTGATTTTTTTGGAAAATTTGTTTGAATTAACTTAAATTAGAGTAAAAAAATATGTTTGTGTTGCACCCCAGAAATCGTTATAGACATTGATATGAATTTTGGTATACAAAAAAGTTATTTTTTGAGTAGGCAGTTATATTCAATTTAAAAGGTATTCTAATAAAAATCCACCCCTCTCCCTTTGCGCGACAATTGGACGTGTTTCCAATGAAAAAAAAAAAACAGCCTGACAGCTGACAGTTTAAGGTTATTAATTTAAAAATGGAGCTCTACACGAAAGAACAATTCATTAATATTAAAATAATGAAGGTTTAGCAGCTGCGTTTCGCAATTTTCGTACGAAATATGATCGGAATAGTGATTTAACTTCATCAACTATGAAGAGATTAATTGAAAAATTCAGGGAGATTGGATCAATTAGTGATCTTAAACACTCTGGCCGTCCTTCAACAAGTCGTTCAATACAAAACATCGAAGTTCGTGAGAGTGTTGCTGAGAGTCCAGAAACATCAATTCGGCACCGTGGTCAAGAATTGGACGTTCTGAGAACCTCTCTACAGTATATTATCACGAAAAGTATGCATCTCCAGTTTAATTGACTCAAGAACTGACCACACAGAGCGAAGAGAGCTAAATTCAATTACTGCATGAGTCATTTCCTGGTGTCGTAATTTCCCACATTAGTGATCAGAATTCACCACCCAAATCATGCGATTTAACAACATTGGATTTTCTGTTAGGGTTTTTTGAAGTCTATAGTTTATGCCAACAAGCCCACGACCAACCACGCCTTGACGAAGAAAATTGAGTGTTGTATTAACGAAATTCAGTCGTATTTATGCAAAACAGTCGTGAACAATTTCGATATATGTGCCATCATAGCCGTTGAGGCCATTTACCCGATATGCTATTCCATACATAACCCTATACAGTATACTTTATGAATCAACAAAAAAATTACAATTTTTAATTAAAAACCTGTGTTTTCTGTCAAAATTGCTTCTGTTATAACAAAAAAAACAAATATTTGTCTGTTTCATTACTAATGGCATTTCTGAAGGAAACATCTCTTCCATTTTATTCGAAGAAGGAGCTGTTTCAAAGTCTTGACACTCTACTTTCTGATTATTCCAGTTCATTGAAATTTTTTGTTAGAAATTATATTTTTATTTTGACATATTCTGTTGTTTTTTTATTTATTTGTTTATTTATTTAGACAATACACTACCCTACAGAAATTCCACTTACAGGATAGATACAAACAGAAAACTACATCATACATACCTAAACAATTAGACAAAACAAATATAATTTAATTTGTAAATGTAACTTTTTTAATTACGGCTATATTACAATTAAAAATAAAATATCAAACTGATTTTGAAACAGAATATATTTATCACACACTTGAAAAAGAGGAGAGTATTTTTGAATATTAATTCTTGACAATGAAGAAAAATGAGATGATAATCTAGGTATATGAAAATTTATCAATGAAAGTAAAGAAGGACAGTCAATTGCGTTATGTAATAACTTATATAAAAATATCAATTGTGCAATCGTTCTACGTTCCTCTAAACTGCGAAATGAAAATCTATTTAAAAGATCACATTGAGGCATACCAATAGGTGGATAATTGCCATGCTCTTTAAAAACTGCAGCCTTTAAGAAACGTCTCTGAACTCTTTCAATATTAATTATGTAAATATAGGGTGACCACACAATGCAGAAGTACTCTAATTTAGATCTAGCAAAAGCTGAATATAATAATTTAAAAGTAGAGGAATCATTAAAACCCTTAGTAGTACAAAACCAACCATTTTAAAGCTTTCGTTCGTAATCATATTAATATGGTACAAAAAAGACAATTTACTATCAAATATTACACCTAAATCACGGATGGTATGTGGCCTGGTAAGAATAGTTTTATCAATACAATAATCAAATACAACCGGTTGCTGTTTAAGAGAGAAGGTCATAACATAACACTTTTTCATACTAAGCTGTAAAATATTAACATTCCACCATAAAACTATTTTATTTAAAGCAGACTTAACAGTAAACAGTTATTTCCGCTACTTATACTGGTATAGCTTCATGTTATCAGCATATCATAAACAATTAACGACAGTTCCAACCACAATATCATTAATGAACATATTAAAGAAAAGAGGGCCAAGAACCGATCCTTGCGGTACACCAGAAGTAGCTACAAATTCTTTCGACAGCTGACCATGATATTCAACAAATGCATGCCGATTTAATAAATGAGATAAAAAGAAGTGTAGTAAATCTTTTGAGAATCCGAAACTATTTAATTTAGTCAATAAAACACCATGAAAAAGACAAAAGCCTTTGTGAAATTGGTGTATATTACATCTACTCGCGAATTCGAATCAAAAACATCCGAGATATATTGAGTATATATACACAGAAGGTCGGAGGTCGGGGATATGCCCTTAAAAAACCCTGTTGATTTTCATTTATTCGATTCTTTACAAATGAAAAAATAAAATCATATAGAAGAAACTCGTAAGCTTTAGAAAAAATATTGACAATTGTTATAGGTCTATAATTTTCAACTTTATTTCTTTCACCTTATTTATAAATAGGAATTACTTTAGAGTTTTTTAGGATAAGTATTACACCTAATAGACAAATTAAACAAGATGGTAAGTGATATAGCTAAAACACAGGCACAATCATTAAGTACAAATGCAGGGATTTTATCTGGGCCCGTAGTACTTCTGGGTTTAATTTTTTTAAGGCTGAAATCACCTCTGTGTCTGTGAACTGATTCAGTTGAAACAATGCAGTGCCAGTATCCGATAATTAGTCAACAGGAACAAAACTAGACTTAATAAAAGTTTTTAAAAATAAAACACCATCTACTGTGTCAAAAGTTCAAAAAATCGTGGGTGTAGAAATGTTTAATTTTCTAAGGATGTAGCTCGTGAAGAAATATCTAAATCTCTGATCAAAGCATTAACGTCTATGATTTTTTAAACTTGTCTCATTTTGAAATGTATAATAAATTGTATTTTTGAAATCAAATATCTGTTTTTGCGGAATGAATAATAAGTTATTTTCGATTTATTTCTAAGTGAAAAGCTCATTTTAAAATTTTTCGTGCCTTGAAAGAAAATGTAAGAAATCTTAGAAATACTATTGGTAATGAAAAGTACTAGTCGAGTTTGTAGAATATTCAATGTCGTCGAAACTCTGAGATACTTAAAGGTACTGAATCACTGGTTGATATATTTATAAGTCAACTTTTTACTTCTACTTGGATATACATATTTACGTCAAGCTTACTCAGATATTTCAGAAAATGTGAGATTTTCATAAAATTTTAACACCCCGTATTTCGATAATGAACTCAGGTTCATATAAAACTTTTTGCTTAAAACATTTTTTTCTATCACCTAACGAAATTCTCCCATGAAATCTTGGACCACTATGTATAATTGATCTGAAATATGTTACACGGATCAAAAAAATGTTGCTTCCGAGGTGTTGGTTTTGCTCCACATACTATTATAACCACTTTCGGTAACAAACCCACATGTGGCGTACAATTCTATAGGTCGCGTCACGGTTCGATTCGAACATCGGATTAAAAAAAATAGGGGAGTGACAAAAGACTTTAAATTGTCGCACCTGGCCCGTGTCACTTTGCGTGCGCTCCCTTTGGACTGGCTGGCCTTGACAAAAAAATGTTACCCCACGTTTTAATTTAAACGCACATTTTAACCTCTGCCACATGCATAAAAAATATGTCTATGTAGCCGAAATAATTGGAGTTCAAGTCCGCCGGAATATGCTGAGGGCATATTTACACAGGCAGATGGGCACTGTTGATTTTGCTGTATGCGGAATAAAGTGAATTATGATGTAAAATTATTTGGTCAAATATTTCTTACCTGGAACACGTTAATTTGTTTTTCAAAAAAATTAATAAACGCAATGTGTTTTATGGATTGTTTTTCGACATTTCTAAAAACTAATCGAAACTATCAATTTCAGATATACCTATATTCAAGATGCGTTTCAAAATATACAGGACTTTTCAAAAATACGTATTTCTAGTGATTCTAGATGGCCATCTATTGGCAATTACATGCGTCGGAAAGGCAGATCCTTCACTGATGTACTCTCGAAATTTTATGACATTTGGAAGAACAGAAGCGGAATTACTGCGTCTAAAGTGACATGTTTGTGTCATAGTTTTGTTTTAAAGATAGTCCAAGCATTATAGAGAAGTGCTTATAGAAATTACATATTACCTGAAAAAAAAATTGACCATATAGGAAATTAAATATTAAACTCTATCCAAAATAGCGAACATGGCTAAAAAAAAGCAAAGTTAAAAATCTTCTCTTTTCTTTTCTTTTATAACTCGTTTACATTTACATTCTCATACTTGCCATTAATTGCAGGCATACTCGTAGCCCGTGGCAAGCCAAAAAAGTATATTTTTGAAAAATTAAAAAATATTAATTATTTTTTCGATATTTCAATTAAAAAAAAAGTCGTTATCGAAGATTGGCTAGATCTTCTCAGTGAATGGCCCTACAGTAACGATTTATTTTCTTCACAAAAAGTTGTATTACTATGCCGATATAAAATTTTGACGATTTTATTAATTTTTAAGAATAAAAAAATACTGACAAGATTGCACTTTTATTGGACATGCTTTTTTCAAATAACTATTTCAATTTTTATTTTATGAAAATCATTTTTAAAGAAAGAAATTGCAGAAATTTTTTCACTAATTTAAAAAACAAAAATGTTTTTCTATGGCCNACATCGGATTAAAAAAAATAGGGGAGTGACAAAAGACTTTAAATTGTCGCACCTGGCCCGTGTCACTTTGCGTGCGCTCCCTTTGGACTGGCTGGCCTTGACAAAAAAATGTTACCCCACGTTTTAATTTAAACGTACATTTTAACCTCTGCCACATGCATAAAAAATATGTCTATGTAGCCGAAATAATTGGAGTTCAAGTCCGCCGGAATATGCTGAGGGCATATTTACACAGGCAGATGGGCACTGTTGATTTTGCTGTATGCGGAATAAAGTGAATTATGATGTAAAATTATTTGATCAAATATTTCTTACCTGGAACACGTTAATTTGTTTTTCAAAAAAATTAATAAACGCAATGTGTTTTATGGATTGTTTTTGACATTTCTAAAAACTAATCGAAACTATTAATTTCAGATATACCTATACAAGACGCGTTTCAAAGTATACAGGACTTTTCAAAAATACGTATTTCTAGTGATTCTAGATGGCCATCTATTGGCAATTACATGCGTCGGAAAGGCAGATCCTTCGCTGATGTACTCTCGAAATTTTATGACATTTGGAAGAACAGAAGCGGAATTATTGCGTCTGAAGTGACATGTTTGTGTCATAGTTTTGTTTTAAAGATAGTAGATAGATAGATAGTAGATAGTAGATAGATAGTTTTAAAGATAGATTATAGAGAAGTGCTTATAGAAATTACATATTACCTGAAAAAAAAAAATTGACCATATAGGAAATTAAATATTAAACTCTATCCAAAATGGCGAATATGGGTAAAAAAATAGCAAAGTTCCAAAAAACGGTTTTTTTTAAATAACTAAAAAATATATCAGGTATCGAAAAATTTTAAATGGGAATGTTGTAGTTTTTAAAAAGATCTATCGACTGATTTTTTTTAAGTATCTATTGCTTTGTTACTTTTCGAGATATACCTATCGAAAAAACCATTAAAAATCTTCTCTTTTCTCTTCTTCTATAACTCGTTTACATTTACGTTCCCATACTTGCCATTTATTGCAAGCATACTCGTAGCCCGTGGCAAGCCAAAAAAGTACATTTTTGAAAAATTTAAAAATGTTAATTATTTTTTCGATATTTCGATTTTTTTAAAAAAAGGCGTTCTCGAAGATTGGCTAGATCTTCTCAGTGAATGGCCCTACAGTAACGATTTTCGGTTTATTTTCTTCACAAAGAGTTGTATTGCTATGCTGATATAAAATTTTCACGATTTTATTAATTTTTAAGAATAAAAAAAAATACTGACAAGATTGCACTTTTATTGAACATGCTTTTTTCAAATAACTATTTCAATTTTTATTTTATGAAAATGATTTTTAAAGAAAGAAATTGCAGAAATTTTTTCACTAATTTAAAAAACAAAAATGTTTTTCTATGGCCTTCTAGAGCCAAGAAAACTTATTTATTTAAAAAAAGAAAAAGTAATAGGATAGTTTTATCGATTTTTAGGTACTATTAATAATTAAATTATAAAGTGAAGAGCACATGCGCACAACTAATGACGTGTATTCTAAATGGCTCGCGCTTGCAAAATCTTTGATATTACGACTTCTGGATCACGTACAAAAATCTTTTTATACTTAATCTGGGGTAGCTTGACGAGATAAATACGAATATTATAGTCATTTTCTCCTTAGAAGCAAAATAGTCCCGAACATATTTAATTTTTATTTAATTTACATTTTTACATAATGACGTCATACACGTGAAATAAAATTTCAAATTGAAATAAGAAGTAAAATAATAATTTAATTTAACGACACCAAAATTTTTTACAAACATATTTTTAAGAAAAGAACTAACTCTAAAAAATCTCTGGTTGGTCGAAAAAAATTAGACATTTTTACCTGAAATGTTTCGTATTTTTATTATTCTTTATTTTGTGTTAAGAGTACCTACTTAGTTAAATCCTAACCTCAAATTTTAGTCCATTAAATTTATTAAGATGAAATTGAAATGACACTTTCTATACGAAATATATAAGAAAAAGGTAGATATAAGTAACGAAACGAAATAAAATGTTTTTTACTTTTTTTTCTCGATTTTTGCAAAAGAATATTTTAAATTTCATGTGTAAAATATAACAGTTTAGTACTACATTTTGTAATTTGTAAATTTTTTCAGTGAGCGTTGAATATTTGTAAATATCCTTTTATTCCCATTTGGGGAATCATTTTGAAAAAAATAATTTAGATCTTGACCACTCGTCTATCAAGGGAGTTATTAACGTTACGCTTTCATCACAACACAGTTCATAAAAAACTTGGACCTTTACATAATTTACACAAAAAACACATTAGGTTTAAAACTTAGCACACCACCGTTCCCATCATATCCATTTTTAAAGCGATACAACTCACTTTATTGTACACAAAACCCACGTAATTGTCAGTAATGAAGACGCATACTGATGAAACGCATATGCCTTTTAGTATTCAGCCATAAACGAGTGTCCAAAATGTACCTAAGGCATAATGGTCCACGATACCGACGCATAAATTCTAATGTATTAATTAGAAAAACACAGCTGCCGCCGCTCGGTATGAAATTAGTAATAATTAAGTTTAAGGGGGAAATAACTGGAAATTTTTATGGCGGTAACGAGGCGTGAGAAGTGTTAAAATAGGAAAATAGTTGCATGTATTTTGTATTTTATACACATATTAGGGATACATATTTTCTACATCTTTATTATTCCTCACAACAGCCCTTGCATATCAATAACGCAATTATAAAGGATTTATTTTTACATTTTTACCCTTAAGGCCCATTTGCAGTAAAAGTGTCGAGCGTTGCGTCGCGTTGATAACGCGTCATAACTAAAACTCTGATTAAGTGGTTCCCAAACTTTTTGTTGTGACCCGTCGTAGATCAAATGTTTGCATGTAAATCCCTCTTCCTCTTCAACAATTTAAAGTGCTTTCAAATGAAAGTTGCAGGTATGTAAAATGGAACTGCACACTAGGTAGATACGTTGTGTTTGAGCCTTCGATAATATGTTTTAACCACAAATAATTTTTGTTTCACTGTCAAAAACAGTTATCTGCGAATACAGTACATATTCGTGTAAGGTTTGTAACTATCCGAAAAATAAAGGCCAATTTTGTAACCACTCTAACTTGAAAATTGCGTAGATATGCCGTGAAGTTTTTTCAATTTGAACCAAAATCCTTTTTGGAAGGAACTCAATTATGACTGTCAGATGTCAATCATTTTTAGATGGTGTTACTCCCTTCCTTTTTTGAAACAGATCAATGTATAACATACATTTTTATGAATTCTCTTAATTCCAGGTAACAATAAAACAATCTTGGCTAGTTCAGCTAATATGGAGGGTAAATACCTAAGGATGAAATCAGCTACTCTACAAACGAAAAGTGGTATATTGCTTACGTGTCATCATTAACGTTGTGAACAACAGTGTAAACGATATTCGCAAATATAATACAGTAGCAATTACAAAACATCGATAAATATTCGCTAAACTTTGCATCCAAGCATAGGGTAGAAGTACCGAACAGATGTTATGTGATATTGCAATCAACTGTATACTCAAAATCAAGACATGACGAAAACATTCAGCACTGGCTGCAGGTGTCATCCATAAACGTTTTGATATACATTAGTATTATACCTGCACCGACACAAGCCTTGAAATAAGATTACACACAAATAAAGAGGGTGCTTATCTGAGGTTTACTTCTTCTACTTCTACTTCTTCTTATACCTGTGGTTTGATTATATTCAAGTCCTATGGTACCGCGGCCTTATCAGGCCTATTGTGCATCCCATTGTTCAGTCTTATTCAGTAAGTAGTTTTTCGTCCAATAGCTTCCATACCAACACTTCTCTTAGCTCCTTGGGTACCAGAAAGGGTTTTCCCAGAAGCGTCATTCTACTACGTGCAAATCCTGGGCACTTTCATCGAACGAGTCACATCCTCGGCAGACCTGATTGTCTACAAACCCTAGCTTGTATAAATGTGTCTGAAACTTTAGAAAATAGTTTAAGTCCTATAGTGACAATGTTCTATTATAAGTCCCGAATTTTATTCAAACTCAGAAACTCATTGGTTCTTTTCTGGAAAGGACACTCCTTGAAACCCAGTATTTTCTGTGTTCTGACTCAGTCCATTTGCAGAGAGTCCCCATAACTGTACCTTTTAAATCAATCTACCTCATGGCACAATCATCAATTTTAGTTTCTAGTATTTCTGGATCCGAAATTTCCTCTTATTAATTAATTACCCTGTATAAAAAGTACAATTTTCTAAAACAAATACAAATATATTACGTTGGACTTTGGTATAAGCGACATTTCTTATATTCAAGCTCTGTATCTGCATCTGCACAATCTCTGGGCCCAAAAACCGTTTCAACTCTTATTCTGCACAAACATTTATTTGGATCGCCCCATATAATATGTTCACATTTTTTTCTCCTCAATATCTAATTAATTAATCATCCCCACTGCTGTTGCTTCTTTTTTTTTACAAGAACCTTTGATATCCCCAGCGCTATACTTACCGTCCATAAAGGCATCAGTATCATTTTTAGCCGGGCTAATGGACACCAAATTGGGATTCGTCTCGTGTAGCGGCGATAAACACTGATAAGTGACAGAGACAATACCGGGATCTGTTATCGCTGACGGGTTACAAGGAGTTAATAAAGGAAATGTTGATTCTAACACGTAGGATACCGGCCAGGTAGGTACGTACCTAACTGCCACCTGAGTAAATACGCTGTCTCGCAAATACAGCTTCTCGCGAAGATGCCGGAAGGTCCAAGTATTGTTGCGATTTTGAAAATAAAAGTGATTTATTAGGGGCAAATATTGATATTGCAAGTAAAAGTTGAAAAGTCGTGTTTAATTTTCATTGTGATGAAGCCTAACAACCTACGTGGACCTTGCTACTATTATTTAATTACTTATATTGAGTAAAAAAATAAAATTTGGCTGACTGACTGAAGTATTACGTAAAGTTTAAAGATTTCTCGAAATATCAGTTGCTTACTATATACATATACGAAAAACAAAATACGTCAATTGTTAGAGAGCAGAGGTAACTACTACTGTGATAAAAAACAAATTTGTCTTACACGAAGTTATTTACATACGCAAACTGTTAAAAGTGTTGTAACTTTCCAAATCGTTGCATCTAGTATTGAAATTTATTACTTGATCTTTTCTCCTTCTTTGTACCTCTTTAATAAACTTAAATACCAAATCAAATATTTATATTTATTTCGTGTCACCACCATAAACCAGTTATAAGATAAAATAACGATTGGGCAAGAATCTACAGAGCATTCCAGAATAGTGATTGTACATCAATCACAGACTCCCGGGGTAAAAACAATTGAATGTACCTGATCAACTTACTTTAGTTCAAAAACGCTTCGTTTAAAAGTTATTCAAATTTAAGTTTTGGAATGCCTTTTTATTAACATTTGAAAATCGACATATCAAATGTGATATACTTATGTAAAAGTATTCTTTATAGGTATGAGGTTCATTTAGAAGAGGGTACTATTTTCAAACCAGCGTAATAGATGCATCTCCTTAAAGGCAAAAAGTTAGTAAAAACTTAGTTGTTGAAATCTTTCGTTTCCCAGAAAAATAAAACAATAAATTTGGAATTTTAAGGTCTTACATTTTTCGGAGAAGCAAATAGAATCTTCAGTTTTAAGAGAAAGCTCCAAGAGGCACATTTCGTGTCAAATTGGAATATAATTCAGAAATTCAGTTCATTTCAGATCCATCTACATTTCAGATCTATAGGCATGGAAAGTATTTCCAAAAAATAGGGTGATACTGTTCACCACTGGCACTGGTGGAATTTAAATTATTTTTACTTCTCCTCATGCCCCTTATAATGTTTACTAAATTTGATTCGAATAGCTAATGTCAATTTTTAGATGGTAATTTATTAATACCCTGTAGGTATCTGTTAAAGGAAGTATTTTTAGACTCGGGATACTTGATTTAAATTCAATTTTATTGCTCTATGACTGATGCCGTTTTCTACGACATCCTGTACCTGTATTTAATGATACTTTTTATGTAACGAGTGGTTAAGGTAAAAATAATATATGAATGATAACTTTAAATAGTATATTGTACGCAATTGTTTACATATATTTCTATTTATTAATAGTTTATTTTTATTTATTTCTATACAGGGTGTGGCGTCTATAATCTATAAATATTAAACTACAGTTTCCTAACAATATTTGTAATACGAAAAAGTTCAATTTTTGCGGTTTTTTTTTTCGTAAATTACAGTTCAATTATGGATTAAAATATTTTCTCTGGAACGGTCCTGTCTGTGTGCTGTACGATGAGTTACGTACTATAGACCGGCCGCGTAGACAAATCGTCGTTGAAAGATAGAAAGGTACTTCTCAATTTTTGGGGAATTTTTCAATGCAAAAGCACAAACTAAGAAAAATAGATATTAAAAAAAAAACTTATACATTCTTATTATACTTATTAATAGTAATTACTATCTAAAATGCATTGTTGTTACTGCAAGAGTTCGCAAACAGAACCACATCCGTAAGCATCTGTAGTTGCCAACTGCGTGCACTAAACAAACTCCATTAAAATATGGAACAAAATGAAATAGAACTTACCATTTCTAGGAAAAAAATTGATATTGATCCCGATTAGTGCGGATACAGGCATGACACCGACGCATCCAATTTTGGCAAATATTTTCCCAAATTCCAGGTATTCCCCTAATTGTGTCAACAGCTTCAAGTATACAGTTTCGCAATTCGTCCACCGTAGCAATTGGAGTATTATAAACCAATGACTTCAAGTCACTCCAAAGATAAAAGTCAATTGGAGTTAGATCGGGTGACCGAGGTGGCCACGGTACAGGACCAAAGCGTCCAATCCATCGCTGAGGAAACATTTCATTAAAAAATGTCGTTACTTCTCGAGTACTGTGTGGAGGAGCCCCA
Source organism: Anoplophora glabripennis (assembly GCF_000390285.2). Taxonomy (NCBI): domain Eukaryota; kingdom Metazoa; phylum Arthropoda; class Insecta; order Coleoptera; family Cerambycidae; genus Anoplophora; species Anoplophora glabripennis. Next base: position 274,617 of record NW_019416589.1, read on the forward strand.
TACTGAAGATAAAACATGCGTGCCCAAACTTATAGTGCCACATCCTCCAATAATTCAAGCAACCGGTTCTCCAAAAAGTCAGCATATGGACCCACAAGTACAACGCCTATTATGCCAGCCCAAACATTTACGGAGAATCGATGTTGAAAATGAGTTTCCCTAATCGCGTGAGGATTTTCATCGGCCCATATGTGCATATTTTGGAAATTCACTTAATCACGGGTAAATGTCGCCTCATCTGTTACACAAACGCAAGCAGGAAAGTCTACTTGATTGGCACATTGCCGTAAAATCCATCTGAAAAATCGCATTCGTTGATCACAATCCGGGGATAAAATCTATTGAACTGGTTGCAGATGATAGGGGTGCAACAGCTGGCGTCTTAAGTTGCGATGTACGGTACGAGATGAGGACTTGCTGTGCGAGTCGTCGAGTACTAATTGTGGGCTCTTCGACGAGATTTTCCAACACTGCATCTTCAACATTAAGGTTCACTTGTTGACCGCGTCATTCTCCTCGAGGAATAACACTTCCCGTATCTCGCAGCCGCTGAACGCACTGCAGGATTGTATTTGCACATGGGGAGTGACGTTGTGGCAATCGTTCCCGGTACAACCTAGTCGCCACGAGCGCATTCTCCGGCTGCTCCATACACTAACACCATATCGACACGTTTGGAAATAGTAAATGTATTATATTCTCGGTTCATTGTAAAACTAGTTTGTGCACAAACTAAAAAATTAAGCAAAGCAAGAAATAAAAATCTCGTTTTTAATGTAATCGGCACGCTATATAAGCTGTATAAAAATTACACTGTCACTATCGCGGAATTACAAAATAAAAACTTTTGTCTGGAATCTCTCTCTTTTAACACTGATGGGTAGATGGACAATGATTAATATTTAATAATTAAGTGAATAATGAATTCAATACAAATACGAAATCAGTTGACTGCACAAATTTTTTGACAATATAACCTAACCTTCTTTTAGTATTTCTAGTAAGTATTAGATTATACCGACTTAAATTATAATGTTGAATTTTGGGTCTCATAAAAATATTTCCAATGTTTTTAATAAATAACACAGGGTCGGCCTTCATTTTCGTTGAATAAATGAGCTTTAATTTACAAAAAAAAAAACACGAAGATAGAACTTTTTCATATACAACTTTCCAATTACAAATATCATCAGGAAGCTGTAGTTTAATTTTTATAGATTATACACGCCACACTGTATATTAATAAAATTAGTAATCAGGAATAAGATAGTTTTTAATAGTTGCAATTTACAGTAGTATTTGTTAACTATTTATTTATTTTTACTGAATAAAATTCTTACTTATAGGTACGTAGACTCGTTCATACGTAGCTACAAATTGAGACGTATTAAGTGAATTATAACATGAAGCGTGTTCAAAGCGTGTTCAAATCTGTGGTTTTACAATTGCCAGTTTCGATAAGAGAAGTTGATTCTCTCTTTATTCACCCCCCCACAGGCTAACAACTATATTACTTAATCTTTATTACACCTTTACTGTTATACTTGTAATTTCCATTTAAAAACATTCGAGGCGTGAAGAACACAAAACTTAAAAGAAACTTAAAAATCTCTCTCTTATTATGTAGCATATTTAGAGTTAAAAAATATTTGTCTCCTTTTTTATTCGCAGAATACGGTTGCAAATACATTGCATTTGTGAATAAGAATATTGGATAAAAAGTCGCCACACTTTCAAATTCTCATTTGTGTTGTTTTATTATACCTTAAAGTTTTTTTTATCAAAATTAGTATGCTCACGGAGAAATTAAAATATTTTAAAAAAATNCGCCCGCAATTCGGTGATCTGAGCTCCTCCATCCCAAAGATGATTTCCCGCACGTCATAAACCGTGGCTGGGGAAACCGTGGATAACATCACACAAACCCATAACTGTACCTTTTAAATCAATCTACCTCATGGCACAATCATCAATTTTAGTTTCTAGTATTTCTGGATCCGAAATTTCCTCTTATTAATTAATTACCCTGTATAAAAAGTACAATTTTCTAAAACAAATACAAATATATTACGTTGGACTTTGGTATAAGCGACATTTCTTATATTCAAGCTCTGTATCTGCATCTGCACAATCTCTGGGCCCAAAAACCGTTTCAACTCTTATTCTGCACAAACATTTATTTGGATCGCCCCATATAATATGTTCACATTTTTTTCTCCTCAATATCTAATTAATTAATCATCCCCACTGCTGTTGCTTCTTTTTTTTTACAAGAACCTTTGATATCCCCAGCGCTATACTTACCGTCCATAAAGGCATCAGTATCATTTTTAGCCGGGCTAATGGACACCAAATTGGGATTCGTCTCGTGTAGCGGCGATAAACACTGATAAGTGACAGAGACAATACCGGGATCTGTTATCGCTGACGGGTTACAAGGAGTTAATAAAGGAAATGTTGATTCTAACACGTAGGATACCGGCCAGGTAGGTACGTACCTAACTGCCACCTGAGTAAATACGCTGTCTCGCAAATACAGCTTCTCGCGAAGATGCCGGAAGGTCCAAGTATTGTTGCGATTTTGAAAATAAAAGTGATTTATTAGGGGCAAATATTGATATTGCAAGTAAAAGTTGAAAAGTCGTGTTTAATTTTCATTGTGATGAAGCCTAACAACCTACGTGGACCTTGCTACTATTATTTAATTACTTATATTGAGTAAAAAAATAAAATTTGGCTGACTGACTGAAGTATTACGTAAAGTTTAAAGATTTCTCGAAATATCAGTTGCTTACTATATACATATACGAAAAACAAAATACGTCAATTGTTAGAGAGCAGAGGTAACTACTACTGTGATAAAAAACAAATTTGTCTTACACGAAGTTATTTACATACGCAAACTGTTAAAAGTGTTGTAACTTTCCAAATCGTTGCATCTAGTATTGAAATTTATTACTTGATCTTTTCTCCTTCTTTGTACCTCTTTAATAAACTTAAATACCAAATCAAATATTTATATTTATTTCGTGTCACCACCATAAACCAGTTATAAGATAAAATAACGATTGGGCAAGAATCTACAGAGCATTCCAGAATAGTGATTGTACATCAATCACAGACTCCCGGGGTAAAAACAATTGAATGTACCTGATCAACTTACTTTAGTTCAAAAACGCTTCGTTTAAAAGTTATTCAAATTTAAGTTTTGGAATGCCTTTTTATTAACATTTGAAAATCGACATATCAAATGTGATATACTTATGTAAAAGTATTCTTTATAGGTATGAGGTTCATTTAGAAGAGGGTACTATTTTCAAACCAGCGTAATAGATGCATCTCCTTAAAGGCAAAAAGTTAGTAAAAACTTAGTTGTTGAAATCTTTCGTTTCCCAGAAAAATAAAACAATAAATTTGGAATTTTAAGGTCTTACATTTTTCGGAGAAGCAAATAGAATCTTCAGTTTTAAGAGAAAGCTCCAAGAGGCACATTTCGTGTCAAATTGGAATATAATTCAGAAATTCAGTTCATTTCAGATCCATCTACATTTCAGATCTATAGGCATGGAAAGTATTTCCAAAAAATAGGGTGATACTGTTCACCACTGGCACTGGTGGAATTTAAATTATTTTTACTTCTCCTCATGCCCCTTATAATGTTTACTAAATTTGATTCGAATAGCTAATGTCAATTTTTAGATGGTAATTTATTAATACCCTGTAGGTATCTGTTAAAGGAAGTATTTTTAGACTCGGGATACTTGATTTAAATTCAATTTTATTGCTCTATGACTGATGCCGTTTTCTACGACATCCTGTACCTGTATTTAATGATACTTTTTATGTAACGAGTGGTTAAGGTAAAAATAATATATGAATGATAACTTTAAATAGTATATTGTACGCAATTGTTTACATATATTTCTATTTATTAATAGTTTATTTTTATTTATTTCTATACAGGGTGTGGCGTCTATAATCTATAAATATTAAACTACAGTTTCCTAACAATATTTGTAATACGAAAAAGTTCAATTTTTGCGGTTTTTTTTTTCGTAAATTACAGTTCAATTATGGATTAAAATATTTTCTCTGGAACGGTCCTGTCTGTGTGCTGTACGATGAGTTACGTACTATAGACCGGCCGCGTAGACAAATCGTCGTTGAAAGATAGAAAGGTACTTCTCAATTTTTGGGGAATTTTTCAATGCAAAAGCACAAACTAAGAAAAATAGATATTAAAAAAAAAACTTATACATTCTTATTATACTTATTAATAGTAATTACTATCTAAAATGCATTGTTGTTACTGCAAGAGTTCGCAAACAGAACCACATCCGTAAGCATCTGTAGTTGCCAACTGCGTGCACTAAACAAACTCCATTAAAATATGGAACAAAATGAAATAGAACTTACCATTTCTAGGAAAAAAATTGATATTGATCCCGATTAGTGCGGATACAGGCATGACACCGACGCATCCAATTTTGGCAAATATTTTCCCAAATTCCAGGTATTCCCCTAATTGTGTCAACAGCTTCAAGTATACAGTTTCGCAATTCGTCCACCGTAGCAATTGGAGTATTATAAACCAATGACTTCAAGTCACTCCAAAGATAAAAGTCAATTGGAGTTAGATCGGGTGACCGAGGTGGCCACGGTACAGGACCAAAGCGTCCAATCCATCGCTGAGGAAACATTTCATTAAAAAATGTCGTTACTTCTCGAGTACTGTGTGGAGGAGCCCCATACTGAAGATAAAACATGCGTGCCCAAACTTATAGTGCCACATCCTCCAATAATTCAAGCAACCGGTTCTCCAAAAAGTCAGCATATGGACCCACAAGTACAACGCCTATTATGCCAGCCCAAACATTTACGGAGAATCGATGTTGAAAATGAGTTTCCCTAATCGCGTGAGGATTTTCATCGGCCCATATGTGCATATTTTGGAAATTCACTTAATCACGGGTAAATGTCGCCTCATCTGTTACACAAACGCAAGCAGGAAAGTCTACTTGATTGGCACATTGCCGTAAAATCCATCTGAAAAATCGCATTCGTTGATCACAATCCGGGGATAAAATCTATTGAACTGGTTGCAGATGATAGGGGTGCAACAGCTGGCGTCTTAAGTTGCGATGTACGGTACGAGATGAGGACTTGCTGTGCGAGTCGTCGAGTACTAATTGTGGGCTCTTCGACGAGATTTTCCAACACTGCATCTTCAACATTAAGGTTCACTTGTTGACCGCGTCATTCTCCTCGAGGAATAACACTTCCCGTATCTCGCAGCCGCTGAACGCACTGCAGGATTGTATTTGCACATGGGGAGTGACGTTGTGGCAATCGTTCCCGGTACAACCTAGTCGCCACGAGCGCATTCTCCGGCTGCTCCATACACTAACACCATATCGACACGTTTGGAAATAGTAAATGTATTATATTCTCGGTTCATTGTAAAACTAGTTTGTGCACAAACTAAAAAATTAAGCAAAGCAAGAAATAAAAATCTCGTTTTTAATGTAATCGGCACGCTATATAAGCTGTATAAAAATTACACTGTCACTATCGCGGAATTACAAAATAAAAACTTTTGTCTGGAATCTCTCTCTTTTAACACTGATGGGTAGATGGACAATGATTAATATTTAATAATTAAGTGAATAATGAATTCAATACAAATACGAAATCAGTTGACTGCACAAATTTTTTGACAATATAACCTAACCTTCTTTTAGTATTTCTAGTAAGTATTAGATTATACCGACTTAAATTATAATGTTGAATTTTGGGTCTCATAAAAATATTTCCAATGTTTTTAATAAATAACACAGGGTCGGCCTTCATTTTCGTTGAATAAATGAGCTTTAATTTACAAAAAAAAAAACACGAAGATAGAACTTTTTCATATACAACTTTCCAATTACAAATATCATCAGGAAGCTGTAGTTTAATTTTTATAGATTATACACGCCACACTGTATATTAATAAAATTAGTAATCAGGAATAAGATAGTTTTTAATAGTTGCAATTTACAGTAGTATTTGTTAACTATTTATTTATTTTTACTGAATAAAATTCTTACTTATAGGTACGTAGACTCGTTCATACGTAGCTACAAATTGAGACGTATTAAGTGAATTATAACATGAAGCGTGTTCAAAGCGTGTTCAAATCTGTGGTTTTACAATTGCCAGTTTCGATAAGAGAAGTTGATTCTCTCTTTATTCACCCCCCCACAGGCTAACAACTATATTACTTAATCTTTATTACACCTTTACTGTTATACTTGTAATTTCCATTTAAAAACATTCGAGGCGTGAAGAACACAAAACTTAAAAGAAACTTAAAAATCTCTCTCTTATTATGTAGCATATTTAGAGTTAAAAAATATTTGTCTCCTTTTTTATTCGCAGAATACGGTTGCAAATACATTGAATTTGTGAATAAGAATATTGGATAAAAAGTCGCCACACTTTCAAATTCTCATTTGTGTTGTTTTATTATACTTTAAAGTTTTTTTTTTATCAAAATTAGTATGCCCACGGAGAAATTAAAATATTTTTAAAAAAAACCAATCCAAAAAATTTGATTTTGATTTGTTTCAGCAATTATTGCTATTTTGCAACATCGGTAATAAATTTAAACATATTTAACTTGCAGTATTCAATTCTAAAACTTTTTTTCTTTTTCAATATTTCTCCAAAGTGCATAGGTTCTAAGTTATAAGTAAAAAACTCAGATAAAATAGGTATTTTTTAAACATTTTTGCAATTTTGAAAATGTTCCTGATGTCACCCAGATCTAGGGACCTACACTTTTATTATGTGAGTTGTACTGAAGGTAATCCAGAAAAAAATTGCTTGCTCCCTCTCACATCCACCTCAAAACAGGTCCGCTCTGGTCTATTAGGACAATACCGTTGATCAGTAACAGATGATGGATCTCAGGCACTTGTGGGACAAAATTTTGAATTCAACCGGCGAGATCCAACAGGGTCAAAAATTACGCAACCACCGAGCCATGCGTTTGAACGTCTACCCAGATGACCACCGCGAGAACGATACCTACGATACTTTATACGTCTTGTTCTGCATGTAGCTAAGAACAGGGAAATATAGCTACAAATCGTCACAGCGTATAATGACATTATTTGTGTATACAATTCGATCGATAAACATTTATCTGAATATATCTATTTTTAAGTTATTTACTACCAAGACAGTTACAAATACACAAAACCTTACAGTTCAAAAAACAGTGTTTCCGTTGCCAGTTTCAGAACTTTTTCGAAAAAGTCTATGTGGGTAAAGTGTAGCAGAACCGGTTACTACAAAGATATCGGACAAGTCGAAGGTCCAACTGAATAATCTCCACCACTTTTCTCTGTCTCGGCTTACTTCTGAATCTTTTAGATTCAAATTTAAGAATTTCCTGAAAATATTAGTTTCAACACTTCCGATTTCCAACGCTTCTTAATCCATTAATCTGTTCACATTTTCATGTTTTTACAACACTCCGATAATAACATACAAATTTATTGTTGCACATATTTAAGCGGATTATATCCTCCGTGTGAACGATCTGGGCAATCGATAATCGGCCTATACGCGAACGTTCATTCGAGTTGTAGGTAGCTGCTTTTATTTCGTACATTACAGGAGTTTATTCCCTCGTTAGCAGAACCAATTACTTCACATGCAGTTGGGAACTATTTCATATCTGACCATTAACGTCCCAAGAAAATTAACTCGGTTGTATAACTCTAATATATTTATGCGTTCTACCCTGAATGTGGAAGTGGAGGGTGTTTGGTCCTCATCATTCTTTAATTACCCCGGGAAGATGGATCGTGGACCACGTTAGGCTTCGAAGTGGTCCTCTAGTAATACAGAAACGAACGCTTCTTAATTACCGATTGCAGAACTAAACGGCGGGCGTTTGAAGTTCATTATAACTATAGGGAAGGCCATAATCATTGATTTTAATCCAGTTTGTAATTAAACCATTTACAGTTTAAAACTCTATTAATCTGTTCATTATACAGATTATGCTTGTTCTCGATTTAGATACGAATTTACCGATCTCTATTAAAGTAATTCCTACCGGCCAGATCGGGCGGTTTTAACGGTACATTCTCGGAGCTCGCGAGCTTAATCAGGTTTAAAATTTCAAGCACCTCCGTTCCTCGTTCACATGAGATAGTTGTTTAAAAATAAAGTACGTTTGAGAAACATATTTTCTTCCAAGGATTTTATAGAATAGTGTGTAATAATACAGGGTGCTAAAAAAAGGGTGTAAAATATTTCAGGAGGTAATAGTATGAACCAAAATAAGCAGAAAAGTCTTAATAAACATGGGTCCGCAAAGTAACGGTTGCGGAGATATGGACCACTATTCGTTTTTCAAACATTTTATTTCATTAGGAATAAACCGACAAAGGAAGCTTTTAACAAACAAAAATCAAAGTTACAGAAGATGTTCAAAGTGCCCTCCGTCCATTTCCAAGCAGGCACGACATCTTCGTCTCAACGATATTCAAACTCTTTCGAAAACACCCTCCTTGGTTTGGATTTCTTGACACTTTTGATTAATCCGTAGCTGCAGCTCTTCCAGGCTATTTACAGGAGTACCATACACTAATGTCTTCATCAGATCAGGCGATCTTGGAGGCCATAAAACAGGTCCGGCCCTTCCTACCCATCTATGTGGAAAAGTTTGGTGTAAATGCTCTCTAACGGCCATGGAAAAATGAGCTGGAGCACCATCATGCTGGAACCACATTTGTTGCCTCTGATTCAAAGGAATGTCTTCCAAAAACTCATACAGTGTGTTCTGCAGAAAGTTGAGGTAAGCAGCGCCTGTTAATCGGTTTGGTAAAACAACAGGACATAGAAACTTGTCACCTACAATATTCATCCAAATGTTTAATGAAAAACGTGCCTGATGTCCAGATTCTATTAGAGCATGAGGATTTTCGTCGGCCCAAATATGCGTATTGTGAAAATTAAACACTCCATTTCTTGTGAACCCGGCCTCATCAGTAAAAAGAATGTTTGCAAGAAAACGAGGGTCTTCAGCATCATGACGTAGAAACCAGCGGCAAAAAACCAAACGTGCTTGATGATCATTTATTGGATTTAAGGCCTGTACTCGTTGCACATGGTATGGATAAAGCAGTTGCTCGTGAAGGAGGAACAAGAGGACCACTAATTCCTACCTCGGCTGATATTCTCCGCACACTCGTACCTGGATTCTGCTCTACCAGTGCTAGAATTTCTTCTTCTGCTCCAGGAGTGGATACCGACCTTGGTCTTCCGGATAAATGGCACTGTTTGCTCAAGGAACCGGTATCACGCAATCTTTGGTGAATTCTTCCGTTGATTTGGATAAGCGTCAACATAAAGACGTCGCGCTTCGGTGGCGTTCCCATTAGCACGACCATACATGAAATGCATGTCTGTTAATGCTGCGTTAGAGTAACCAGCCATAGCGGCAGAAAACTGGTGCACTGAGAACAACTGTCAAATACGTACTGTTTATTTCACTAAACATCAACCAACTATTATAAGAAAATACACAACGTTTTTGCAAAATAAAAAAAGGGGCTAAAAAATATAAAACATCCCATATCTCCGCAACCGTTACTTTGCGGACCCATGTTTATTAAGACTTTTCTGCTTATTTTGGTTCATACTATTACCTCCTTAAATATTTTATACTCTTTTAATTCCACAATTACAACACCTTCATTTGCCTCGGGAGACTTACATTTCCTATATACAGGGCGTCAATGTTTAAAACTGAGTGGCATTTGTTATATCTCAGGAATCTACTAGTGTAAATGGATTTGAATGAAGTATTTTTTATAGCTGACAGAATTTTAGTTTTTTCACTTTATTAAGTGGTATGTAGCCAGATACGGAGTCGCTTTAAAAAAAAACTTTAATAATAAGAATAAATCCATATGGACAGTAATCCTCAAAATCTAACAATAGCGACTATTTTTATGAGTACCTACGACAAGATTTTGGTTGACAATTTATTCTTTAGTCGGAAGAGAATTATTGAATCGATCGATTTATCATCAATAATAATGAAAAGATAATCATTCTCTAAGACTAATAGATTGACTACGTCCCTGATTTTATTATTTTTATTTATTGTACTGTTTTGTCTGGGTAGAAAAGTAAGGTAGGTACTCGAAAAGTATCCTTATTTGTTAATAAGAAATTTCTTGTTGTTGTTGTTCTACACCACTAATTAAATCAGTTGTTTTTCCTGTTGCAGTTTCATTAACATAAAAAATTAAATCACATTTACATTGTGTGTGTTAAAAGGGTTTTTGATTTTTTTTTTACCCGAAAACACTGAATCGTACAGAAAAATCGAAAGAGATTCTTCCGAATTGAATGAAGAATCCAAAACTGATTTTTATTCTATGAAAAATCAGTGGCGTACCAATTTTTTCTGTAGAAATATCCAGTAACGTGCTGGGAGGGACGCCACTGGCAAAACTAAAAATAATGTTTTTCATTGCAAAACGTGTTCCCTCGATGGTAGTTAACGGCTACAAAATTTCATTGAAATATCTTTAGCCATTTGGCAACAATTAATAAATTTGATTTTTTTTATACCAATCTTGAATACCTTGTATTTCTTTAACGAAAAATTTCTCGAATAAGTTCATATAGCAAACTCATATTATTTTTTGGTTATTACCTTTCCAGTGCTTTTGTTCAATATGGATTAAATCAGGAAGTATCACAAAAAACAACTATTGCATTTTGTCGACCTTTCGTTGTTTTTATTAAAAACATATTCAGGACTCTATGTATATGTCGAGTCTTATAACTCAAAAAAATTGTAATTCTACTTTAAAAGATATTTGGATATGTTAATAAAAACGAAGTTATAATTTTGGCATTCTAACTTGGTAAATATCCTTATGTACAAATACCGTTTTTTAATTTATAAAATCCAACACAGACTCCTGAGTATACCGGGTGTCCCATTTTAAAAAATACACGTGAATATCTCTTAAATTAAGGGCTTAATGAAAAAAATTTTCAAATAAAAGTTGTAAGGTTTTGAGGGGGACATCTAATGGTGATCTTGACCATGACCGTCAAGGACATTTCAAGGTCAAGTTGATTTTTCTCAAATTGAAACATATTTTTGACACCAGAAATGAAAAGAGAAAATTTTACATCCGACCATGACCTTGTCCATGGCCTTCAAGGTCATTTGAAGGTCATTTTAATTTTTGCTACAAAATTCTACTTTTGAGACCAAAAATGAGAAGAGCGGGCCATTTCACGTCCATCTATGACATTGACTTTGACCTTAACGATCATTTCAAGGTTAAGTTAATTTTTCAAATAGAAACCGGTATCTTCCAGACCGAAATAGAAAGTGCGGAGAATTTTGCTTCCGGATATAACCTTTGAAGGTAATTTGAAGGTCATTCTAGAATTTTGCAGGCAAAACTTTAATCTTGTTCATATTTTTCTTTTTGATATGTGGGGCTCGCCATACATTTCCAGAATACCCATTAACCCTTTGCGGCATGCATGTTTTATTCAAATATTTTTGAACTCAGACTGGCTCAGAATTTAGTAATAGTTAAATCCGATACGGCGGATCCAATATGTCGAATACTCGGCTCGACCTTGAGTTTTAACATAAGTTGAAGCATTTTCAAACCGTTAATCCATATTAATATTCAAAATGTTTACCAAAAATTGGTCGGCCATATTGGATTTAAAAATTTTCAAATTCTGACATATTCGCGAACAGCGCCCTCGAAAACCCTCGAGTACACTATTCGGCAAGACGGAAATGAATTTTGCAACAAAAAACTAAAATGACCTTCAAATGACCTTCAAATGTTGGATATGAAATTTTCTGCTCTTTTCATTTCTGGTGTCAAAAATATGTGTTTCCATTTGAAAAAATCAACTTAACCTTGAAATGACCCTGAAGGTCATGGTCAAGGATTAGATGTCCCCCTCAAATTTTTATTTGAAAAATTTTTTCATTAAGCCCTTAACTTATGAGATATTCACGTGTATTTTTTAAAATGGGACACCCGGTATAATAAAAACGAGGAAACATCAACAAAGAATAATGATGCTTTTTTGTTATATTTTCTTAACTAGCCCGGATCAAATTTTTGATCAGAGAATCAGCTGAACAATTTTGTCAGTTGGAATATTGCAATACCCTTTATAAATTTACTGTACTTCCGAAACTAACAGTAATATTGCATAGTTTACTTTATCCTCACAGTTATCTCTTTTCCATTTCAATTTAATTTGACTGTAATGTCGTCAAATACATCTCATCATTCGTCGTGCTTAATTATCAGTTGAGCTCAGCTTCTTATAAGTCCGTTTATACATTTAGAAAATTAAGACAACTAATGGAAACAGTTTTTTATTTATTTAGTCTTTCATCCAAAAATTGAGCCAACTAATCAAAATAGTTTTTCATTGATTTAATCTTTCATCCAATGAAGGCAATACGCCCTTTGCTCTGTTTCTGGCTTCCTTAGAGACGCCAAAGCACCGCTGTCAATCTCGAACCATATATAATCCCACCTTTCTCTTTTCGACAAATAGCTTTGTCCTTCCCAAGTTTCCTCTGACCCACAAGGATCTAAGGAAGACCCACCGACGTGCGTCAATCTCGGACTTTCACAGATCTAAATATATAGAAATAAATTAATTGTATAAATTCTACAGACCAATTAAAATAATCTAAATGAACACTCCACGCACTGGCTACCTAATAGAGTCATAAAAGTTCAAGGATTTCGATTTCACACCTACTTAGTCGGCGTAATGGGATTCTTGTGGGGTTTTCATCGAGCTCGTTTTGTACTTTTATTGAATAAATGTAGCCTTTGTTAATGGTTAATTAAAGTTATCAGTGTTCGAAGTGCCACTGCATTATTAAGAGAATGAAGCTGATATGCATAGAGGTTGTATTCATTTAGTGCAAATGAGGAACAGAACGCTACAGTGTAGGTGATTACAATAAGGGAACTTTGCAACTTTTATTTAGGTTCCTTTTTAAACACTTAATATTTAATAAAGTTGGGTGGTATTGTGTAATATTTATTTATTTATTTATTTATTTATTTATTTATTTATTTATTTATTGATGAACAATCTACAGATCACTGTGATTTAATTACTGACTATTATTTAGTATAAAATACTTGGCCTAAGATGTACTAATCTAAACATACAAAACAAGGAAAAAAAACAAATAAGAAAGAGAAAAACAGAAAAAAGGGCAGATTTAAGGACAGACTTATAAGTTACGCTAAGCTAATTGACCAATAACAGCAACAGTACTCAAACAAGATTTTAAATTTGCTATTGTAGCCATAAAACAATCAATGGAAGAGGTAGCGTCAACAACAACCGTATAACAAGCAGAATTAAAGGCAGAGTCAGCATTGTCATTCAAAATTTTCTTCCCAAGGTTTATTTTCTGTTGAAGAGTATCTTCCACAAATCCTCCAGCTACTTTTCCAACATCCAAAACGCTTCGAAGTAGCGCTGCAATATGCTAAGAAAATAGCTGTTGATCAGCGAAATCTATGTTTCTGTATTTTTTAGTTTTAGGAACCTGGCAATATTTATAGATATTTTTCCGCAAGTGTTAATACCTATAGATTGAACATGGATACATTTTTCTTGTCAGTAGTCAGGAACAGTCGGCTTGTTGCTGTCTCTGGACGCAAACTTATGTGTTTTCGATACAACTGTATTGGGCTAATGCCAAACCGTAAAAGACCGCTTCTTGTGAGTTTTGCGAATGAGAGATGAACCTATAGAATATTACTTTTTTATTTTATCTAACCAGATTTTTACTAGTTCGTCACATTTGCACCCACCAGCTACAGCAAAAACAGCAACCACCTAAACATGAAACATTTAGTAGAGAAACGTAGAATATGTCAAAAATGTACCTTCTTCAATGAAAAGGTTGTTATCTGGTGCATTTATTGATAAAATTTGTCGATTTCTTCTTTTAAGGAAGACTACGATTTTTTGGCTGTTTTATGTCAATTGTAAAGGCGGTTTTCCACTAAACGGACAAAACAAAAACCAAACACAAACTTGTGTCGAATAAAACAGAACTGTAACTTTTCGCAAACTTTTTGAAGACTGGCGTGTTTTGCGACAGTTGGAGTTTTGTTTTTCGGGTCCCGCTCGAAAGTGGTCACATCAAAAGGTTTCGACGTGTTTTGAAACTCAAGTCTCTTTAGTGGAAACGGTCGTGTTGTGATTTCTATTTAAGTGATCCAACCCAATATCTATGTTGGCGTTTTCTTCTTCCCAAAAACAGTATTTTAATCATTAATGAATTATAGCTATTAAAAAATATATATGTGTACGATTAAGGTGTTTACTTGGCTAGTATACAAACTAAATAACTAACCAAGTAAACACTTCAACCGTACATATATACACTTACTTTTTTTCAAGGACTTCAGTATAAACCAGCCATAACTAAGAATAGAAAAATCTCTAAACATGTTGGTTGGTTATTGGAAAAATGTGTTCTGACTTCTTCGCGACAACCAGTGGAAAAGGACCAAAAACAAAAATAAAACTCGAAAATGTAGGCCGCTTGATGGAAACAAGAGTTTTGGGTTTGTTTCAGTTTTGTTTTTGTCTTTCAGGTTCTAGTAAACACAAACAGGACATAAACTCAACTGTCCGTTTAGTGGAAAACCGCCATAACATTAGCTAATTAATACCTTCATCTTCGTAGACTTCAACGTAGATTTGACCATTAAACACTGCATCCATATAGTCGAAAACTTGTATTTACAATTTTGGATTTATAGGACTACATACATTATTTATTAGTGTACAGAAAAATAAACTTGCGTTTCTGACTCAAACTGAACTACACGAAATTGAGAAAGAATCAATTTGGGTAGATGAAATAAGACATATATTTATTGTGAATAAGTAATCAATGCCCGACAAAAACTTTTTTATATTTTGTCTCTGTATCGTATAACTGAGCACTCATTTATAGCAGGCGTATTTCAGTAAACAAATAAATTAATACCTAAACAAATAAATATTATTGGATCGTGAAAGCATTTTCCAAACACATCTCCAGGAAGTTGTAACGTCGATCCAAGTTTATGCTTTTGGTGGGAAGGCAATTAATGTATTGCCACAACAAGTATTTGTTTTGTCAAGCAACACGTCATTTATTATACCTCCGCGGACACGCTTGTCGGGAGTACCCCGCAATATATTTTTAAATTAAATTTAAAAAGGCAATCGTTCAAATTACACTCCTATTGCTCCGTCTGCGGTGTCACTGGCTGTCACATCTCGTACCGGATGTATGTGGTTTGGATTGTAGTTTATCTCTGTGTTTCGTGAAAGAAAAATGAAGATTTCTGGACTAGTAAATAATACTAGATGATCACAAATAAACAGATACTTAACATAACAATTTTAATCTAGCTACAAATTTGAAATTTCTAAAGCAAAGAAAATGGCTAACGATAATTTTATAAAAACGCATACAAATTCCCAAAAAGCAATTTGGAATTTAGTTAATAATAATAAAATGAGTTAATCAAATAATTTAAGTAACTTGTCACCCGAGCAGTTTAATAACTATTTTATAAATGTTGCTAACAATGTTATAAGCAATTTACCCGTTAATAACAACGATATAAATAGATGCCTCCAATTAATCACTCCAGTGAATAGTTTTTCCTTTTCTGAAGTGTCCCCTTGGGAAGTCATTGCTATTGTTAAGAGTTTTGAGAGCAAACCCTGTTTGGATGTATATAATATTTCAACAAAAATTTTAAAGTCAATAATCGACCCAATATTAATACCTTGCACTGATTTAATTAACTATTGTATACGTACAAATATTTTCCCCCAATGTTTAAAAATTTGTTGTTCCTATTTATAAAAATAATTATATTAATAATCCCTCTAATTTCAGATCTATCTCTGTAATATCTCATCTAGCTAAAATATATAAAACTATCTTAAAAATACAAATAACTAATTATTTTGAGACTCAGGGACTTTTCAATCCTCAACAATTCAGTTTTCGAAGTCCACAATAAACAATAGTTTTGAAGAAGGGAAATACGTTGCTAGTCAATTTCTAGATCTGACAAAAGCTTTCGATTGTGTATCATACGAAATTCTTATACATAATCTACATAATTAGGATTTTTCATCGTACAGTTCGGATTGATTAAGATCATATTTGAGTAATAGATTACAGTATGTTGTATATAATAATGTGAAATCATCCATAAAAAATATTGAACATGGAGTTCCACAAGGTTCCATATTGGGTCCGTTACTGTTCTTGATATATATTAATGATTTTCCTAATTGTTTACCTCATGATACTAAAAGTATACCTACTCTTTGCTGATGATACCAATATAACTAGAACCAACTTAAACTTTGAAGAGTTAGTAACATCAACTTATGACCAACATGCATCGGTAGAAAACTGGTTTACTAGAAATCAACTCAGTTTGAATACTTCGAAGACCGAAACTATGATTTTTAGTCTCCGTAATATAGAAAACTGGGATAATCCAGCACGCGTAAAATTCTTGGGATTTCATCTTGACCCTAAACTGACATGGGATCAACATGTTAATTATGTTTGCTCCAAGATGTCAAAACATACTTATTTACTCCGGAGTCTCAAACGAAGAGTCTCAATATCAAGCTTGCTGATAGTTTATCATGGCTATATCCATTCCATCATAACATATGCTATTTTANATCCATAAAAAATATTGAACATGGAGTTCCACAAGGTTCCATATTGGGTCCGTTACTGTTTTTGATATATATTAATGATTTTCCTAATTGTTTACCTCATGATACTAAAAGTATACCTACTCTTTGCTGATGATAATAATATAACTAGAACCAACTTAAACTTTGAAGAGTTAGTGACATCAACTTATGACCAACATGCATCGGTAGAAAACTGGTTTACTAGTAATCAACTCAGTTTCTCAGTTCGAAGACCGAAACTATGATTTTTAGTCTCCGGAATATGGAAAGCTGGAATAATCCAGCACGTGTAAAATTCTTGGGAGTTCATCTTGACCCTAAACTGACATGGGATCAACATATTAATTATGTTTGCTCCAAGATATCATAACATACTTCTCCGGAGTCTCAAACGAAGAGTCTCAATATCAAGCTTGCTGATAGCTTATCTTGGTTATATCCATTCCACCATAACATATACTATTTTAGTATGGAGTCATGCTCCCTCTATGAAAAAATTTTTTACTCTTCAGAGAAAAATTATTAGAATCATATCTGACCTCGGTTTTAGAGATGACTGTAGAGAGCAGTTTTCTAAATTGAACATACTAACTGTACCCTGTGGATATATACTTCAATGTCTTATTTATGTCAAAAAACATATACATAACTCTTATAATACCCGAAAGAACACATACCTATGTAATAAATTTCTAAGACTTAGTAAAACGCGGGTCGGTACTAATTATTGGGCCATCAAATTTTTAACATACCTCACCAAATTCAAATTCGTAATGAAAATAATTTTAAATCAAGGATAAAAAAATACTTAATAAAAAATGCCTTTTATAGTTTTGATGACTTTATTGACAGTAATGCAGCTCGAATATGAATGTTATCATGAATCTTAGTATGTCGTTTATCCTATTTATTTTAATTATATGTTGTTTATGTATATTTGTATAACAGTTAGTTGATTGCTATCATTATGTGTATTGTTATTTACCACTTTATTTTTTTTAGACGCGTGTAAACACTTTTATGTGTATGTAACACTAGCCTTTATAAATAAATAATCGGGTGCATGTTGGTATTTTAAACAGACTTACGCCGCGCCGCACTATGGGCCATTTCGATTTTTTATTGTTCAAAATCGTAAATCTCGGAGACAAAGTGAGGTATCAATGCGCATTTTTTTTATATTAAAGCTAAGCGTTTGTAAATTTGAGGAAAAATAATCCCAAAGTTATCCACCCCCTCCCGGGGTGGGGGGGTGTCATGAAGGGGAAGGGGCGGGAATATCGAAACTTTTTATTTTTCACTATATTTCGACGTTATTTTCCAAAAAAATGGTACATAAGAGTGGATTTTGATACCTACCAGTCCCTGGCTGACAAGGCTAAAAAAATTCCGATTTGCATACAATTAACCCTTATCCAGAGGTTAGGAATTTGGAAAAACGGGGTAAATGTGAAAAAATGAGACTAGAATATTAAAATACTTTTTTTGAAACATTGAAAAGTATTCTAATAACTAATTATACGAATCCTTTATTGGACAAATAAGTCTCGTGGTACCACCTCCCTAATAGGGTTGAAAATGAAGGGGAGGGGGTTGAAATATTGAAAAATCATCATCTTATTTGGTTTTGACGATCGCTCAACCCGATTCTGATGGATGTTTTTACATTCCTCTTATTTTTTATCCATATTTTTTGACCATAACTCCCTTTATTAGAGGGTGAAATTGGAGAGGGGAAGAACTGAAATATTTAAAAGTGCATGCAAAAACGTCGATCAGAATCGGATTCAGCGATCGTCAAAATCAAATACGAGGTTTTTCATGATATTTAAATATTTCAACCCCCTCTCCCTTCATTTTCACCACTTTTAGGGGGTGGTACTACGAGACTTATTTGTCCAATAAAGGATTCGTATAATTAGTTATTAGAATAATGTTCCAAAAAAGGTATTTAAAGATTCTAGTCTCATTTTTTCACATTTACCCCGTTTTCCAAATTCCTAACCTCTGGATAAGGGTTAATTTGTATACAAATCGGAATTTTTTTTAGCCTTGTCAGCCAGGGACTGGTAGGTATCAAAATCCACTCTTATGTACCATTTCTTTTTTTTTTTGGAAAATAACGTCAAAATATAATGAAAAATAAAAAGTTTCGATTTTCCCACCCCTTCCCCCTCATGATACCCCCCCGGGAGAAGGTGGATACCTTTGGAATTATTTTTCCTCAAATGTACAATCGCTTAGCTTTAATTTAAAAAAAATGCGCATTGATAGCTCACTTTGTCTCCGAGATTTACGATTTTGAACAAAAAAAAATCGAAATCGCCCATAGTGCGCCGTCTTTAAGAGGAATGTTAGAATTATGTATAGAGGGAAACACTTCATGTGAATTTTTTTATTTTTAATCAATTTTTAATAGAATCTTATATTCGTTACGAATCTATCTTTGAATCACCTTGTGTATAAAATAGTTGTAAAGGGAAATAAATTAATTTTAGGCCATGAATGTATCATTACTCTATTTTTAGATCGTAAAGTATTATTTCGGTCTCTGTACGATACACGTTGAATCGCGACTTTAAAATGTGAAAGAAGGAAAACAAAACTTCCTTTTTATTTACGTCTTCCGTTCTTACTTTACCGCTGCGGTCTAAGTCTAGACGGAAATATCAAAATAGAATTAAATCTGTGTATTGTATACGTACACAAAGATGCGTCTAAAATAATGCACCTTTCACACATCTCTAAACACAATGGGAATAAAAGATGGCAGGCGGAATATCAGGACCAGATGAAAGTATTTTTTGTCGGATGTTAAAGAGGAGACGAAAACACAGTGTGTGACTGATGAGGCACGGTTTTCCCATTTAAAGAGGCGATATGTTCTTTCAGATGCTTCCGAGGAAAATATTTTCATGCCATCATGATCATTTGTAGTTAGTTAACAATCATTATCAGGTCGGTACTCGGATCAAGCCCAAAAACTGAAGTGAGTATACGAGATGTTTCTAGTTGGATGCGATAACGCAAATTGGGGCGAAGCTACATAATTTGAATGTATTAAAAACATTTTCGATAGTCTGAGAATTAAAAAAAAATGCAAAAATTTCAGATTTTATATTTTTTGTGTATATGTATTACAAGAAATACCTTCTCGACACTTAAAAAATACATTCATAAGATTATTTGATGTTTTTTTACTAACAACAAGTGTCAAACCCATGGATATAGAAAACAGTGACCTTAAAATTACATCTTTTATACTCTATTTCAGTTGACCCAGGTGTTAGAAATATATCCCAGATTAAACGTTTATAAACAAATACTGTATGCAAAAATAAAAACGAGTACCCTTACACAAAAACAAACGTTAATGAAATATTTTGCTCTAACAAAAGTTTTAGGGCAGAAATAGTCTTTTCACATCAAAAAACATATTTTTTTCGGTTTGCATTTTTCAAAGAATATAATTATAATGTTTGCTTATGTTCATAAAAAGTCATTTTTCTTGAAAACGGTTGACTTTAGAGCAATAAACCAAGAGAACTCTTATTGTGTAAAATTCATTGGCGCTTTAGAATTTGCTGTCAAAAGTCAATTTTTCCAGTGGCGTAAAATTTATGGGGGGAAAAACCCTTACGGTACCTTAAAATCTCCACCACTGGCACGTCCAATGAATTCGAGAAGGGTGCGAAAAAGTAGTTATTAATAGTGGTAATGTGTGTACAAAAGCTCAGTCCTGTAGTTCAAACGATTCCTAAGATATTGGCGAAAAACTAAAAAAAAATTAAAGTTTTGACACCGTGTATCTCGAAATCGAAAGCCCGGAGAGAAAAATGGAAGAGGAAAAAAATGTTTCTTTTTTCAAGAGGAATTTACAGTTTTCCGTTGCGACACTTATTTAGGAACACCCTGTATTCCAAAGTAAAACAAATAAACAATTTTTTATAGGCTACATATTTCTGAATAAGTGATGTTTCTGGATTGAAAGACTTTTTTAAAATAATGTTGATGAATTTCGAAATAGATGGAGTCGATGATGGGCTCCAAGAAATATTTTTTTTTTGGAAAAAAACAAATATAAAAAATTTATTTGTTAAGGAGGCATATAGGGGTCCGAGGGAAGTGAGAAGCGCAGGGGGGTCCTATGCTTTTCTTATGGGACTAAAGCCCCCTGCCAATTTGAAAAAATTAAATTCTATTCAAATTATTTGCGATAAACATTATCTGTATAGCAAAGAAATCTACTCATATGCACATAGCATACATATTGACTAATTATTAACAACATAAAAATATCATATTTAAGTAGTTTTAAATTATATTTAATGAACGTATACAGACTACGTAGATGTGGCAACAGCGCTAATAATTGACTAGCAGTTGTACACACTGTGAACCTACAAACCTCGGACATCGAAGATATTGCGTGTCAAATTCGGGTAAAGATGCGTACTCGTCCAAAAATGTATTGTGTGTGAACTATGTACAATATAATTATTATATATAGCAAACATATCGTATTATCCTCGCGAAGATTTGTATCCTTTATTAAAAATCCGTAAATCATGTGAACTGGTAAAACAACGAGAATTATGTTAATTTAATTCTAAAGAAATGAAATGACACTCGCGCCCATCTGTCGTCCAAGTCAAAGAAAATGTTGAATGCAATTTTGAAGGTTCTGTGATAGAAATTACATTATTACTCACTGTTCGTGTTTTTAATATCTATTTTAGTAATGTTACAAAAGTTTTGATACTATAACTAATTTTTTAGATATAAAGTTTGCTGAGAAATATTTTGTTCCTTTGTTATTCCGTACAAATGCTTTTATTTCAAGTATTATATTAATCAAGTAAAAAAAACTTTATGTAACCCTAAATATTGCTGGGTAATGATTACGATGTTTTTATATCAACTGTATTTTTATTCCAATAAATATATCACAGCTTCCTAGTATTTTTTAATTAATCTAGTTTTTTAAAAACATTTACAAAAAATCATCTGTTGTGGATAATTTACTATTGATAACAATGTACATGGGATTTAGGAAAAATGTATATGTTTGAAATCAATTTCGTTTTTATCAAGTCTTTCAAATGTATTCCCTCCTTACTGTCGGCTGATTGCGACGTTGCCACATTAATCCTCAAGTCAGACAGAAATGCACTTATTGGTTACTGTTTCTAATTAATACAGCTGTACTATGTTCAAAACTTACATTAGTTTTACATCAAAAATAATATAATACTGTGTACTATCTATGAAAATGTTTTGTTTCACAAATTTTACATTTTTTCCTCAGTTATGGACAAAAAAAGAGTCGCACCGTCCATCTTCGCCATATAAACCTATGTTAAAATGAACAACTTTCAACAACAATATCTCAAAATCTAGATTCAAAAATAATTTCAAAAAAATATGACGCACAGAGGGAGCACTGGGTAATACGCTATATAAATTTCAAGTACATCTGTGCATTTGAATAAACCCGATATACCTCCTTAAATAAACCTATAAAAGGCTTGATATAACCTTAATTCTATTAATCCAGTAGTAAATTGTAGACTTTTTTTAATGCAATTAATTCAGAACGTTACATTTTCAGCTAACTAAGCCATATTCAAATCTATGTAGAACTGCTGTTATTTCTCAAAGGAACAGCGTGCTATTGTCTGTTAAAAAAGCAATAGTTATTATTTTTTTGGTGTAACTTTAATCCCCTGTATTTTTAAAATGAGAACCTTGACCCTGAGGGAAAAGTCAAGGTTCAAGGTCAAGTTGGTTTTTTTAAATGACGACCCTCCTTTTTGACCCCGGAAATAGAAAGAGCAGAAAATTCTGCATCCGAATATGACGTTGACCGTGACCTCGTTGTGTTAATTTTGGTAGTGGAATCCAATTAGATAATGCAACTTTTCATTTTAAAATAAATATTAATAAATAGCTACCTAATTGTTTTCTTTATTTAAAATTATAATTATTTTATTTCACTTGTTACTAAAGAAAAATTAATTTTAATTGATAAAAACTAACTCGAAAAAACTGCAACTGCTGAAGGATCATTTTTATCTTCGTTCGCAAATATAATATATATTTTCAACATATAATAAACCTTTTGTATCGGGTTGACAAAACATCAAAAATAATCTGATATATAAGTGCTAAATTTTGTCTACATTTTTTATACAACACAAGATTGAAAATTCAAAATTGCATAACTTCTACGTGAATCTCTTGTAAAAAAACATTATTTGAATATGAAGAAAAATAGTAAATAAATGGTTTTTCCTTTTTAATAAAGTTATACCCTACTTTACGTGTGACAGAAAAATGAAAAAATATGCAGGTTATAAAAGAAGAAACATGCGTCAGTATACATGGGGAGATATTTCATGCAAAAATTATGCAATCCTGGTCAATTCTTGCTATATTTATGGGGATACAGTTTAACAATTTTCTTAGTCTTCTTTTATATCTTCCACAATAAATATTTTATCATCAAAAGTAGTACTGACGGATTTTCGTGAGTAGTTAAATTTTGCCAGGCAATCGCATTGTACTTATTTGTATTGTTTTACAACCTGTCGAATGTACAGCTCCCTCAAACTGGGGCAAGTAAACGAAATAGAGAGAAAACACGCAAATTTTGTTTCTAAATTAAACTAGAGCAGACCTGTGAATGCCGGGGAGATAATTAGATCAGTTTTACGTATGTAGTTCTTGATTGGTTTAGAAGCGAACGTGATTGGGTGGCTATTAGTTGAACTGGGTAATAGGGATTACGGTAATTTCCATTCGGGCGTATTCTAACAGAATTGTGCAGCAAATTAGTAACTGAACCAATCTACGTACCCACTTAACTATATAATTTTACCAATATTGTTATTAACTAAAGGTCTGATTGAGTTAGAGAGTCTGATGCCTCGTCTGTAATTTAAAAGTCACCAGTGCGTTAATTTAGAGATCTGAAGAGCAAAAGGAAATATTATTCATGAAGTTGCTTTCCTGCTGCTAGTGAATTTTTTTTAAAGTATGAGATTATGAGTGATGACATAAAAATTACTGCATATCAGAAAAATGTAAACTGAAGTTTGCGGGTTGATCTAAAAATTCTAAGTTAGTGAGACCAACCTGGAACTTTTGGCATTATATATCACGATGCCCATATTTAAAAAGTTAAGAAGTAGGTTTAGCAGTTAGCAAACCGCAAGGACAATTTGGCTGCATTTCAAGGAAGGTAATGGCAAGGAAAACATTTAAGGGGATTTAAGGAAATCACCAGCAATTTAAAAGATGTGAATCTTCCAAAGCAGAAGCGAAATTTAGAACGGCTAACTGGCAGTTACTTGATATCTGACACCGATTTTTCTCTAAATTATTTCGTCGGGAATCTTTTATCGAGCTCAGTAGCAATTTACTTCGTTTTATGTACTTTTATAAGGTAAATATAATATATACATCCTTTTCAATGAACGGGGTTCCTATATGAACATATTTTTATGACAAAAATTTTATTCAAAACTAATAATAAGCACTAATTTTGTTATTTTGACAAGTATTTTACCATTATTTTACCGGTTCTTAATAGTTAACACTTAAGAAATAATATTTTTAGAAATGAGAAAACAGATAAATATAATCATATTTATACTTGTTATTTTAAATACTTATTCATTAAATAACATTCATTGGAAAAAAATATGCAATTTACTATGTCAATTGACTCGCTATTGCCAAGCTAGACATTTAAACTAAAGCGTTTTTGGAGTTTGGCTTCAACAACTGCATGTAGATTCTGCATAACTCAAACGTCCTGCCTTATCTGTGAAAAAGATGTGTATTACCAAATTAGAATTGCTATCGCGTTCTCTTAAAATCCATCTGAGCCAGATCACGCCAAGTGGTCCTCCCATTTTCCATTTAATCATAGAAGTTTAGTTCATATTATATTTTAATCAAAAGGAGTCCTTACCAACAACCATACCCCACAACCGTTTTTCAAAATTTCTGAACTTTAAAAAATTAATTGTGCAAAAACCATTAGACATATGTTAATGAAATTTTCCGGACTTATTACGTAATATTTATATGTTAATAAAAAATAAAAAAATAAAATTACCTTATTTATTATCATATCTTTTTTTAACTTTTAAATAAACAAATGAAAATTTTAATGACTTCTCAATCAGATAAAAAAAATAATTTTTTATATTGTGCAGTTGACATGGCTTGATCTCCAATAGGCCGACATCTAAAAAAACTTTTTTATAATAATTAATCATAATTTTAATTAACTTTAACTTTTATTTTAAATTATATTTATAAGAAATATATAAAAAATATTGCTTTTACGAGTATTAATAAGCAAAAATAAAATGAATAAATAAATGTAAATTTTGCAGTAACGTGTTATCGTTTTTTTGCTGTTTCTTGAAAGCTTTATTGATAATATTCTTATCATCATCCAAAAAATTTTTGCATTCAACTTATTACTGTATCTAAAGTCTTATGGAAGAGACGAATATTTTTTATGGTAATAGCATGTTCATAATGTGGTTTATATTTTTAATCGTGAGAACCATGTTCATCTTGAGCAATAACTAATATTTATACAGGGTGTCCCGAAATTCATGCAACAAAATTTGGTCATAGATTCTTAAGACAAATTTAGGGGACCCGTATTTTTTCTTTTTGCCAAGTGGCCCCCTCTTTCGTAGTTACAGCCCCCTGAAATCTGCCCCTAAAAAGTCTTTTTTATATCTCAAAACCATGTACGAGAATCACTAAACTTGATACACAGGGGTTTTATGACATGTGGAATCTCACGGTGCTACGCTTTTTGGCTAGAAACCCCCTTAAGACACTTTCGTGGCCCCCAGAAAAATTTGGTCGCAAATTTGATTTTTTTTTAATTATTAGTTTGCTAGAAAGCCATTGAATTTAGAAACTTTTTTGTCTCTTGATATTTGTTTCGTAAAACGACGCAATGTTTTTGAAGAAAATGGCGAATCACGATATGCATTCGATCACATTTTGACATTTTTCTCGAAAATATTGAGTTTTACGAAAAAAGTATAAAGAGGCAAAAAAATTTAGTAATTCTCGTACAGCAGGGTTGTGAGGTATAAAAAAAGATTGTTCTTAGGGGCGGACTTTAGGGGGCTGTAACTCCGAAAGAGGGCCACTTGGCAAAAATAAAAAATACGGGTCCCCTAAATTTGCCTTAAGAATCTGTGACCAAATTTTGTTGCATGAATTTCGGGACACCCTGTATTTTTAAAGCACTCATCCAACGACAGCGCAGTCGTTGTGTGTTTGTCATAGTCGCGTTGAAGACTAGCACGATAAGCCTCTTTTTTCACACTTCCTCTTAAACCCTTGCATGCTCCTGCATGAGCCGCAATGAGCCTAACGGTAGTTCCAGGGTTTTCTGCCGCTTTCTCCAGAATTTGCTCTTATACTTTGGGATGTGGAAACATATCTAGGTCTTCCCACCGTTCTGGAGTTGCTAATCACATCAGGATAATATTTAAGCAGAAGGTAATAGATAATTAGAATAAGCGTCACCATACAACCGACAAGCATCAATTCCTTTACCATTGGTATGTCCATACATACATAATGCATATCTGCTTTTTCTACATTGGTGAACAATAGCATTATTGAATAACTTTACAACACAAGCGAACAATAACAATTTAAGTACATCTAAACTTACGTTAATAATAATTTTATTTGAAGTTTTTTTTGTTTTACAGTTGAAGTTTTGTAACTATCCATGACCAGAAACCTTGAAA
Source organism: Anoplophora glabripennis (assembly GCF_000390285.2). Lineage (NCBI taxonomy): Eukaryota > Metazoa > Arthropoda > Insecta > Coleoptera > Cerambycidae > Anoplophora > Anoplophora glabripennis. The sequence goes on from NW_019416589.1 coordinate 301,256, forward strand.
ACCGGTATTTGACTTTTCAAAATATCTCTTTAAGTTTATTTTTCGTTAAAAAACTGCAACTGTTGGACAAAGTATTTTTTTACTTTTATGTTTTTATTTGAACATCCCGTCTAAATTATAATTATATTAGATTTTCTACACGTCCATATAATTGAATTTAATGCAATAACAATAAAGTAAATCGCATAAACGTACTGTACAAAAGTGGTGATAAAATGAGAAAGCAACTAGCGCCTATTTTTCATCTGTAAAATTAAGTACCTAGTCTTTTATTTTTAGACCGGCCTACTTCCCAATTATGCCTCTCCTCGAATTCATGCATCCCATTCGGAATTAAAGTCTAATGAATATTAAAATCTTTCTAGTGTAAAAGATGAAATTATATTTTTTCGTCTTTGCATTAGCATCTCGTGGGACCTCCCGTGGCGCGATGCACAACCAAACACCTCCTGGGGGTCTCATTTATAAAGAAAATGTTGAATCTAGTTAACTCGGAGGAAAGTTGACTCAAGGTCTTGCTGTGTGTAGCCCACAGTTAAATGAATTTCTGGAAATGAAACAACTGCGGCACTCAGGGGTCCTCTGCTAATCTTCGGAACAACTTATTATTTATTTTACTGCCTACTGCCTGCGATATAAATTTACATGACAGTAATTTTGAATTATTAGTCCTACCAAGCCTGTTGTGGATAATTACAAATTAAATTATTAACGACTAGAAATGTGGCACGGAAATTTAATTGATTAAATATATACTTACTATGCCAAAGAAAATGAGACTTGAACCATCTGTAGATGGTTTTCTTGCGCCAAAATGTCAATATACATATATTATTTTAATTATTGGAAATAACTCAGGATGTATTTAGTGAGAAGCCACTGGCATTAAGCATAGGCGGACAAATGCTTCCTAAGAGCGTTACAGCTCCTTCAAAGTGACTCCTCCTCTGACTTTTTAACCAAATTTTTCATACTGTTTGAGCCAAAAATTACACAGCGCCACAAAAAAAAATTGGACTGAGCAATGGACCAGACCAGTGCATCTTATAATATTTTGATCCTCTGAGTCCGTATCAAGTAAAAAATACCGGAGTAGTTCATGCTCTTTGATTCTAATATCAAGAAACTCCCCTAGAAAGCAGAGACGTTTTTTTTAGTCTTTGCGCAATTTCTAGTTATTGAACTAGGCAATGAAATTACATTGAAAATTATAGAACTAAACTAAACTCACGTTTAACCTAACAAATACTTAAAATGTCTTGGCTCTTGTCTGCAAGTCGTGACCTGAAGAACTATAACGAATATCTCCTTTAGATTTAGGGTGCCACTGATTTAGACAATATTTTTATTATACTTTACAATTACCAAGGAAAATCAGAACGTGGAATTATTACTATAAGAGGTCTGTTCAGAAACTAACCGAACATTTTGAATTAAGTGCTAATGGAGGTATTTAGTGATATATGGTTGGCAGCATTGCATTGCGCATAATCTCCTCTGTAACAACATGTTTTTGGATTGTTGATATCTCATTTAGTTTTTCGTGATATTGTTATTCCAGTGCAACCCGCGTAAGAGTTAGTGACAATTTTTGAAATGTGCGATTCTTTGGAACAACGATCCAATGACGATGAAACATTCATTCCAAAAAATTTTGACATTGTGACAAAAGTTCAATCATCACAATGGAACGATTGTGTGTAATACATTATCAAAATTATTAAATAACTACCTACCACACAAGTTTCTAGAAGAGAGGCAATACCAAACACTTGTGGTATTTAGTCGCAGGTCTCTCAAAGAAGACAAAATGGCAAGCCAGACATAGAGAGAGTGGAATTTCTTTAATAACGCTACACGCGTTTGACAGTCAAACATAATATTTTTCGTAAACTCAAGAAATATATTCAGAGTTTTCAGTATTATACAAGCCTGTCAGGAAACACTAGTCTGATTACAAACTATCGACATATAACAATCCTACCTTCAATGTCCAAAATACTTGAACGGGTAATATATAATAGGATATATACACATGTGACACAAATATTGTCAGAAGAACAACATGGCTTTTTAAAGAAAAGACATACCGCTACTAATTTATGTACGTTCAGTAGTTACAGAAAATTTATATAATTCCCAGATTGATACTGTTTATACTGACTTGGCGAAGGCCTTTGACAGAGTCAACCATACATTTTATTATGGAAATTGAACTCTTATTCTTTTAGCGTAGATTTGATACAGTTTATTAGAACTTATCTTACTGATAGGATAAACTTTGTAAAATTTAACAGTGCAGAACCTGAAACTTTTGTGTCAACTTCCGGTGTACCTCAAAGGTCCATATTGGGACCATTGCTTTTTATCTTATTTATAAATGACATCTCTGATTATATAAAGCATGTGAAGTTTTTACTCTATGCAGATGACTTGAAGATATACCTTAACATAACATGTTGGGATGATGCTGCAAAATTGCAAAGTAATGTCACAGTTGTTTCTAAGTTTTGTAAAGATAACGACCTAGCTTTAAATGAGGCAAAATGTAAACTGGTATCATATACACGGAAGAAATACCCTATATTGGGAGTATATATGGTGAATGCTGTTGAGATAGAGCCTCTGAATAGAAACAGGGACCTAGGTGTAATTTTTAGCAAAAATTTTACATTTAATGAGCATATTACAAGTTTAACAGGTGAATGATACAGAAAGCTCGGTTTTGTTCTTAGGACTAGCCAAGAGTTTAAATCTAACACCGTTATAAGGCTATTCAATACATTTGTAAGATCAAAATTGGAGTATTGTAGTGTGATTTGGAACCCACAAGCTACCAGTAACAAAGACACAATATAGAAAATACAGAAGAAGCTTTTAAGGTCAATATATGTTAAAGAGTATGGAGTGTACCCGTTCTGGTATCATATGAACATCAACGAGCAGAGTTTGGTGTGACCTCTTTGGATAGGAGAAGAGAAAAGGCTCAGATTTTGTTCGCTTATAATATTTTACATAGTCAGATTGTTGTTCCCGATCCGAAAGTGTGGAGGAAGCCCCTAACGTCTGATCAAAAAAATGCATTTTTTAGGGATTGGCTCATCAAAAGCTCTATGCTTTATCTCGTGGTGAATGCGTAATAATTCCGCGAAGGTTAAATTTCTGCACTGAAATAATAGCATGAATTTTGAGCATTTATAAACATCTTTACTTTTGTTAAAATTCAATTGTTCTTTCTTTACACAGTATCAATATCTGTTTGTTATTGTTTTTGTTATTATTTTCAAGATTGTTATTGACTCACTCATTTGTGTGGGTTTAGGTATTTTCTTTGATAAACGCATTTTGTTTTCATAATTAAATGTCTTTTCACAAGCATAGTGTTCCTCAATTCATTATCATTATTTATTTTTTGCTCACTAATTTGCGAATAACTTGATAACAAAAAGAGATATCGAACCCTTTTTGGCGTCAAAATGTTGCTATTTTTATGCTCTTCAAACTAACCTATAAAAAGTTTTATCCAGCTATTTCACTTTTTTAAGAAAACGTAAAACAGTCTAAATTTGGATAAATAGTGCCAATAAATAAACAGCACTCGTTATAAATTTCAAACTTATACTATAACCATTAATTTTTTGTGCTGAATGCATTTATGTAAAGGAGCCTATGGTATTGCATTTAAAAATTTTCAGAAAAATCCATGAAACTGCAATCTTTTGAAATAACGCCATCTATATGTTTCCATATTGAGGTAAATGACATTACACATTCACCACGAGATAAAGCATGGACAGACCTTTCCAACGAGTATAACACTATGGATTTTTGATGAGCCAATCCTTAAAAAAAATGCATTTTTCTGATCAGACATTAGGGGCTTCCCATACCCTATCTGAAGAGAGATAGAACAAAATGTCAATGACAAAAGTTATGCGCAATGAATCCAGCTATTCATATTTGTACTATTTAATATGCATATTTGTACTATTTAATATACCTGAATAGGAAACACTACTGAGAAAAATTTAACTCTGTGTTTTGGTATGTAGGTTACTCCTCTAGCGGCCGAGCTACGAACTTGAAAACTATTTTCAGCGATTTCTCTTGGTCGATTTATTAATCAAATATTTTTTTCCCAAAGCTCTACGGCCTATACTTTCTCTAATATCGTACCTCGCCGACCTTAGTAGGACACCGTATACAGGGCTGGAAAATCCACATGGTCCATCTGCCTTTACATGAGAGCGACAAAGTAAAGTGAAGAAATCCGTGCGATAGACAAGGATGGCTATAGAAGTGGGAATCACTATTCAGATTATGAGACGTCTTCAATGTAACCATCCTTGTCTATCGCACGGATGTCTATGACTTACTTTATCGCTCTCACCTAACGGCCGCTGTACCATGGGGACTTTCCGAACCTATATAATAAGTTATGTATTATTCTACAGTGATGGCCAATTAAGTACCTATTTTATATTTATATTAATTTAATATTAGATAGCATATTCTGCGTATTTTGTAAATATAATTAAAATACTAAGCATTTGAACAAGTTTAAGTCTTTAAAAAATGGGAAACTGCCCTATCACAGTCCACAGTGTTGTTGTTGATTACCCTGTTCCGCGTACTTCAACGCAGGAGTGCGTGGTAGGTACATTTCGCAAGAGAAATAACAGCAATTTAGAAAAACAAAACGAGCGGCATTGTTACGCCTTAATATTTCCACCAAATAAATTGCGTAACACGGTATATGACTACGGAACACTTTAAAAAATTACACACAATAGCGAAAATTGTTGAACGGCTGGAGGAATAAATTCGCCCGCGCCCGTTCCAAATAAAAAATGTGTTCCTTGAATAATTCACTTCATAAATTTGACAGTGGCGGCATAATATTCGCATTTCTCAGCTTAGCGCCGGAATATAAAAGGAACCTTGTATAAGAAATGTTAATAATAAATTACGGTGCTCATGCAGGGCCCGGATTAGTATGCACCGTACGCGCCCGATGTTTCTTTTACGAGGCTTGACTGACTTCCCGGGCGGATCGCTCTCGGGGGGAGCCGAAATAATGCACCCGCCAGACTTGGGGTGCATTTTTTAGTGGCCGACCAAAAGGACGAATAAATATTGTTTTAGTGGAGTGCAATTTTCACTTTAGTGGTTGCCTGAGCGCGGAATTAGGGCTCATTCGAACGCTGCAGGCTGCATGGTCAGGAGCGTCTCTAATATGGAATCCAAGAGGGGACAAATATCAGAATACTTAACCTCCTGCCAGGACTGAGGTCCATAAACAAATCGTGCAAGACGTAAGAAAAAGAACAAGAGACCGATTCGGGAGACCGCGTTGGTCTGGCGCATATAAAGAAATGATAAACTCCAATAAGATATATCGAGTAAAACCAATAAGATGCGTTTGGATAATACCGTCCACCTAAGGATACGGCCATGGTGGAAAATGGAGCAGATACAAGCAACATCTATGGGAATTAAAACACAGACGTTAGATTTTGTGGGAAAAGGAGGAAAATCCGCAAAGGAAATATACGTGATACTGTTGTGCAAAATAAGAAAGGAGGTAAGAATTAGGTAGAGGTATAAGTTATTAGTAAAAGTAAGTAAGTAAGTAAACATTTATTTCCTCAAGTTATTACAATATGAAGTTATGTAAATAGAAAAAAAAAATTGAGATTAGAGAAGAATAACATAAAAAACCTAATTAAAGATGCAAGGAAAGTATTGTGTTGACGATAAATATTAAGTAAGTATACCAAGATATTTACATACCTGCGTTTTTGCCCCAAAAATTGAAATGTAAAATTTAAAAAAGAAGAGAAAAAATACTTATAGACTACAAACTTACAGCTAAACATTAAAAATTCGAAGGTAATAAAAATTGACAGTAAATAGACACATATTTATGTATTTTACATGTAGGTACAAGTTAAAACTTAATTTTGATAAAATACATGATACACTCTTATTGCCTTAGAGTGCACTGATAAAAAATTAATTTAAATAATAGAATTCATGACTTCGTAAAAGAATTTTAATTTTGATAAAAGACATGATACACTCTTATTGCCTTAGAGTGCACTGATAAAAAATTAATTTAAATAATAGAATTCATGACTTCGTAAAAGAATTTTAATTTTGATAAAAGACATGATACACTCTTATTGCCTTAGAGTGCACTGATAAAAAATTAATTTAAATAATAGAATTCATGACTTCGTAAAAGAATTTTAATTTTGATAAAAGACATGATACACTCTTATTGCCTTAGAGTGCACTGATAAAAAATTAATTTAAATAATAGAATTCATGACTTCGTAAAAGAATTTTAATTTTGATAAAAGACATGATACACTCTTATTGCCTTAGAGTGCACTGATAAAAAATTCATTTAAAGAGTAGAATTCATGACCTCGTAAAAGGATTTTTAGTTTTCTCTTGAAAACTTTAATCAGGTAATTTATTATAAACCTTTNCGTTTAACAGTTAGTATTGCATATATGGCTTTCCCTAACTTTGTCTTTAAATTGGTTATGTGCTCCATCCAATTCAATTGAGAGTCGACATAAATGCTCAGAAATTGTGGATTGTACTGAGCATATTGGATCACTATTTAATTTTAAAGAGGTATCTGTAATTCCACGTAATTGAAATGTTATACTGTTAGTTTTATTGCAATTTAGTATCACCTTATTTGCAAGAAACCAATCAGAAACGTGTTCTAGAATATGATGTGCTTTGGTTATTAAATCGTTTTTGTTAGCATCCTGTATTAACAAGCTGGTGTCGTCAGCAAATAATGAAAATTTGACCTCTGGAAAATTTGGGACGATATCATTAATATACAACAGAAATAACAGTGGTCTTGAAATAGAACCTTGTGGAGCTCCGCTTTCAACTATGGCAAAGTCGGAATGATTTTTTTTATACACAACTTTTTATTTCGACTATTTCAGTAGACATCTGTCTTTCAAATAAATATGTAACAAGTTTAGACTTTATTTAGTAAAGCTTGCAGATAAATTTCCAATTGAACAGATTTCCAATAAAAAAATTATGAATGATTCTGGGTATTATGTCAATATGGTCAAAACAAGAAACAGCAAGATGACGAGAGAAAAGAGAAACATACTCTTATTTCTTAATAATGCCATCTTCTCATCCGAATATCTCATGGGAAAATGTGAAATTTTCCTTCTTCTAAATGCTAGTTACCAACCTATGGAAAAGGGCATATTTCAAAACTTCAAAGTTGTTTATAGAAGAACGATTGTTAAAAACTTTTGGCATTNTGTACTGAGCATATTGGATCACTATTTAATTTTAAAGAGGTATCTGTAATTCCACGTAATTGAAATGTTATACTGTTAGTTTTATTGCAATTTAGCATCAGTTTATTTGCAAGAAACCAATCAGAAACATGTTCTAAAATATGATGTGCTTTGGTTATTAAATCGATTTTGTTAGCATCCTGTATTAACAAGCTGGTGTCGTCAGCAAATAATGAGAATTTGACTTCTGGAAAATTTGGGACGATATCATTAATATACAACAGAAATAACAGTGTCCCAAAATAGAACTTTGTGGAACTCCGCTTTCAACTCTGGCAAAGTCGGAATGATTTTTTTTTGATACACAACTTTTTATTTCGACTATTTCAGTACACATCTTCCTTTCAAATAAATATGTAACAAGTTTAGACTTTATATAGTAAAGCTTGCAGATAAATTTCCAGTTGAACAGATTTCCAATAAAAAAAGTATGAATGATTCTGGGTATTATATCAATATGGTCAAAAAACAAAAAACAGCAAGATGAGATAAAAGAGAAACATACTCTTATTTCTTGATAATGCCATCTTCTCATCCGAATATCTCATGGGAAAATGTGAAATTTTCCTTCTTCTAAATGCTAGTTACCATCTTTCAAAACTTCAAAGTTGTTTATAGAAGAACACTTTTTTCTAATGTCTACGGANAGAGAAAAGAGAAACATACTCTTATTTCTTAATAATGCCATCTTCTCATCCGAATATCTCATGGGAAAATGTGAAATTTTCCTTCTTCTAAATGCTAGTTACCAACCTATGGAAAAGGGCATATTTCAAAACTTCAAAGTTGTTTATAGAAGAACACTTTTTTCTAATGTCTACGGAAGAGTGACTGGAAAAGGTAGACGAAAATAGACATTACAGTAGTATTAGCATTAATATGAAGTTCATCTTGGGAAAAATTAAAATCTTTTCCTTAAAATGGATTTAATCTGCGTCATAGTGATATAGTGAATGTGATATATCATTAGTATTTTTATTTGCAAATTTTGATGTCACTAATTTAGATTTAACAACTCAATAGTTGATGATGATTTAATATATGAAAATCCAAATGTCTTTATTATTGATTTTATTGATAAAATCATGTATCAAATCTAAACTGAAATTGAAAAAGATTAAAAAACCTTTTAGACTTATATTTTGAATAGCTAAGTTCTACCTGATTGTGAATCAGAAATTCTGACAATAAAATGAAAAAGCAAAACAAATGACAAATGATTATTTCAGTAGGTAGTAGATCTTGGGTAGATTACATATGTGTGTGTGTATCCTCAATTGCCTCTACAACGTGTCCCAAAAGTATGGAAACAGCACAATAACTTTCGAAAAATACATTTTGAGGAAAAATGATTCAGACAAAAGATTTAGGTTTTTTCCTTGGCTATTCAATGGGGACCCTAGATTTGACCTTGACCTTGACCTTCAAGGTTATTTCAAGGTCAAGTTAATTTGTTCAGATGGAATGCCGTACTTTTGACCCCGGAAATGAAAAGAGCGGAAAATTTTACGTTCAGATATGTCCTTGACCATTTTCCAAGATGGCGGATCCAAGATGGCGGACGCGATTCCAAAAAATTAACCGATTTACGCCAAATTTGGTATAGAAGGGTTTTTGGAGTCGCTGACTACGAATCTGATATCTGTTTTTGAGGAATTTTAGTTCAAGATGGCAGACGCGATTTAAAAAATCAAACGATTTTTACCAAAATTGATATAGTGCGGTTTTTGAAGGTGAAGGTCACGGTCAAATCAAGGGTAACCATCAGGTAGCCAGGGAAAAATCCTACGACATTTCTTTGCAACCCGTAGTTTTCAAGACAACGCGCCAAACCATGCGTGACCTTGATTTGACCTTTAATGGCCATCAGAGGTCAACTTCCGAAAATGGTCAAGGATATATCTGAACGTAAAATTGTCCGCTCTTTTCATTTCCGGGGTCAAAAGTAGAGCATCCCATTTGAAAAAATTAACTTGGCCTTGAAATAACCCTGAAGGTCAAGGTCAAGGTCAAATCTAGTGTCACCGTTGAATAGTCAGGGAAAACTCCTAAATCTTTTGTCTGAATCATTTTTCCTCAAAATGCATTTTTCGAGTTATTGTGCTGTTTCCATATTTTTGGGACACCCTGTATACATTTATAGGGATACTGTTGTAAAGACTTAAGTTTTTTTTTCATGTACTTAATTATTTTTATATACATAATAAATTTATATTTTTATTTTTGTATACATTTTGAAGATTATATCCTTCATATTTAACATCAATATATTACCTAAGTAAAATGAAACATATTTCGATCAAGTCCACAGTCTATAGAAGAAACGATATTTAAAATATGTGAAATATAATAATTGACAAATCTTTAAATTGCTTTTAGAATTTTTTCCCAAATGTTAATGAATGATAAGGAATGTGAGCTCAATCAAAATTGTTTGGCATGCAAAACCCTAAGTATATTTTATATTTCTTTCTCCAAGGTTTATAATTTTATCATTTTATTTTTCTTGATTTTGAGCTTGTATAGATATAGACTTTTTGGTTTCTTCTATGACCTCTTTGATCAAAGATAAATATTTTTCTACATCAATTTTAATTGTGTTTGTTGTTATATATTTTTTAAATTTTAAAATCCAATATTATTAAATAATCCTCGGTTTTCTAAGTTCTACTGGCGACTGGTTCCTTGGATTTACAACACAATGATTTTATTTTTTTATGATAACTTTTGAAAAATTTGGACAAATAATTTTACTAATGATGAATATGTTGACATGCTGCAATTATTTATTGAATGTCGGAGAAATTGTGCTGCAACAAGAAGAATGTACCAGCAGAGACATCCAAATCACCCAGTTCCCCAAAGACAGACTTTCTCAGCAGTAGAAAGACGACTTCGAGAAACTGGGATACAGCCACATTGCGAAGGAAACGGACGAAAATATTTATTTAAAAAAATAAATAAATAAATAAATAAGACAAATTTACTGTGAATCACGAAATTTGCTATTTTTTAGTTTAAAGCAAAAAAGTGAGAGAGATAAATGTTTTAAATAAACCATGCTATCTGATACGTATTTTTGAGTAGTAAATTTTTATCAAACAAGAAAGTTGTAGTAAAAGTAACTTAGGGGATGCTTATTTCAACCCCCTCCAAGGGGCAGAAATTTTCGAAAAATTGTTGAGAAGTTGCACATATGTACATTAGTAGAAAATTTAGTAAAATTTGATTAGGTATTATACCTTTTTTTTGGTTTTCAAATTACGACCGTTATTCCGTTTTTTTTTTAACTTTAAGAGGTTGTATCTACTAAGGGGTGAACATTTTACTAGTCATTTTTATGTTCCAGTTTTTTTAATTAGATATGGTTTCTTCAAAGGTGGCTACTTTGTGCCAAGTTTTTGTATTCACGATTTATGGGCACAAGCAGTCTTTGGAGGTAAATAACTCCACCTACCTTTGTGCCTTTAGTTAACTATTACCAAGCTTTGCTCTCCCCATAAACGACGCGCATATGCAGGGTATTTTTTTATTACTTATCCGCCTCACCCTCCGTGTATCCCACTGATTGGAAAATAAAATAAGCGGAACTGTCGTGGAATAGCCTAGAGGAGAGGCATTGGTCTGCAGAAATATTTAAATAGTAAGAAAACACGAGAAACCACTTAAGCGTTGTTATTAAACCATGATTCTTTGTTGTGTGTTTTAAAGTTGGCTTAGTTTTTATTGTACGTGCAGCTTTCATTTTCTAGATAAACAACTTCACTGCTAGACGTTAAAAAGCGGTTTTTTGTAAAGCCAACAATATCCATAACGTGAATTTATGACTATATGAAAAATCATTGCGGCCTTAAGAATGTAAACAACAGAACAATGGCCAAGCCTTGGTAGTTTTTACTTGCCAAAGAAATTGGCATAGCAATAATCAGTATTCAAATATTTCATCTTTTACGAAGAGGATGAGTTTACTTTAAAGAATATATACATAAATCTATTGAAAGGCGTTTAGAGAAAAAAAATGCGGCTAAAAAAGTGCTTTTTCTGATATTTATTATAAAAATGCATAAAAAAACTTGTGTCATCTCACCTGGAAAATTCTCGTTCATAAATAAGGTGGTTGAATGGTTGAACTGTCGTTTTTTTATGTTTCTGTAATGACTTAATATTTTGATTCAAATTTGGACTCTGAAATTTGCTGAAAATAGTACATACACAGTTTTCACTAGGGACTCTCATACAGTCTGACACTAAAATGACTTTGTAAAAAAAATATGTATGTTAATTTTCTAGTTTGAAAATTTAGGCATAATCTGTGAATACTTATTTATATGTGTAAAACGAGTCTCCCCAGATCTGTATGCAAATTAGTTGAGTTCAAAACATAATTATTTTTCAATTATAATAAAAAACATACCTACACATTTACTAATTCCTGCAAAATTTGAAATGTTACTAAACTTCTTATACCGAAACAACGATATTTTCATATACAGGGTGTCTCATAATTAGCTGCCAACCCTGAACAGGCCGATTCTATGATCAAAACTAAGTAAAAAAGTTCATATGAACTTTTTTACTTAGTTTTGATCATAGAATCGGCCTGTTCAGGGTTGGCAGCTAATTATGAGACACCCTGTATTGAAGTATCAGCGAAATCTGTTCAAACTGGGATTGGAAATTACATTTTCCTGGTAATTTTAATCGTTTATGACAGTTTTTCATACTCTTGTTGTTTGTGGTGTCTAGTCGTATCCATTGTAGAGTTTGAGCAGATTTTTGGATACTGCCTTATACAGGTAAGGTTTACTCCTAAGACATTTGTAGTGCTAGAATTTTCTACTAATACTTATTTTCGTTACAGTTCTGAATCTGGGCGACAGAATACTGTCTTTTGCACTGTCAGGGTTTTCGTCCTTATCCTTGCGTCTTTTGAACACTTGTAAATTGGCCTCAGAGCGACATCCAGTGATGGGCAATTTCTCCTATTATAGAACTAGGTAACGAATCGAAGTTCATAAATAACACATATAAGTAAATAAAATCCGATAAATGTTTATTATACAGGGTGTTCAAAAAGTTTGGAACTCCCCCCTCTATGTCTGGAACTACTGCTCAAACAAAAAAATGATTAAGTAGGACAAAAGGTGCAGGATTTTGAGTGAGCAATCCAACGGTGATCTTGACCATTACCTTGAATGTCATTTAGAGGTCAAGTTGAAAATTTTAAATGGAACTGTATACTCTTGACCCTGGAAATTAAAAGAGCGAAAAATTTTACGTTCGGATGTGACCTTGACCATGACCTTCAGGTCATTTTCATTTTTTCGCTCTTTTCATTTTCGGGATCAAAAGTATGCGGTTCCATTTAAAATATTCAACTTGACCTCTAAATTACCTTGAAGGTCATGGTCAAGGTCATATCCGAACGTATATTTCCAATTTTTCCATTTCCGCGGTTAAAAGTATACGGTTCCATTTAAAATTTTCAACTTGACCTCTAAATTTCCTTCAAGGTCATGGTCAAGGTCACCGTTGGATTGCTCACTCAAAACCCTGCAACTTTTGTCTTAATCATTTTTTTGTTTGAGCAGTATTTTCTGAGATAGAAGGCGGGGCTCCAAACTTTTTGAACACCCGGTATAATAAATAATATGTAAATGTGTATCGCATAGGACCGACCACTATAAAGCTTCGGAGCTCTCCTCCGTAATGGCCATGACTGGTTAACAAACTGCATCTGGCAAATTCCTCCTTGCAAAACAACTGAGTGAAAATGTTGACGTTCGGAGTGTTTTGGATCAATTTGCTGGTTAATGATGTTGTCCTGGCGTTTCCGATCTTTGGTGGCTGTTTGTGAAATGATTTGTTGAGCACTTCGACGGATTAGATTCGAAAGTTGAATGAAAATTTCAACTCTCTCTTTATTTCAATCATGTAGTTTCTCAGCTACTTCTGGTTACCGTCCGTTACTCCGAAGGACAGTGGAATGACGTTTCTGGTCTTTAGACTAGTTCAAGATTGGAATTCGAAAGTAAGTCGAATTTTGTTAGTTCGCTAGTAGTCTTCTACACGATAAGTTTTTGATGGAAAAATTATTTCATTTAATGGTGCAACTGATGCCGTTTAATTATAATAGAATCATGAAAACACCTTTTGCGTTTTGAAACGATCTGCTATAGTTCTCCCTTCATATCATAATCACTGAAAAACTGCTATACTTTAAGATATCTACTGCACAATATGTAAAAATATCGATTTAATATGAAAGCCAACAATTTTAAACCTCGTTAATTTTGTAAATAATAATGATGCATTGCTGAAAGCTAGAATGTTCAGGACTCGGATGTTACTAAAAATTATATTGTGTAAATAGTGCCAATTTTATTACCTATAATTTCAAAATAAATTTTAATACCTAATTAATTTGTCTTAATTAAATCCAAATATAATGGAAATTGATATAGGTAATTCTTACCTAGGCTCATTCTTTGCATGTGTTTCAATTACATAAAGTATTTTCTGTTATTTCCTTTATTCGTCGTAGTTGAAAATAGCTAGATCAACAATAACGTAGAGTTGTTTCTCTTAATTAAGGTTTAGATATCCCAACTGTTAAATTGAAATCTTATCAGTTTTGCTGTGCTCTTTTACAGCAGGTTTACAGAAAGTCTACTTTTTGCGAAAAGTTCGCCTTGTTTGCGAAAAAGGCCACAGAATAAGGAATCGCGAAATTAAAATTCTCATTTGACAGCTTCATTTCCTGGTAGCACGCATACTGTGGCGTGGATTTTTTGGTTTAAGTTGCCTAAGGCGATGGTACCACAATATAGAATTCCGCCAACACAAAAGGCTCACGCTATATCAGGTCGGACTGGATGTGGATATATAAAATGCGAACACTAGGAAATGCACCCGAGCAGTGACGTGGTTATGGGGCATGTCTTGGAGGGGACGTATTATGTATATTTAATTTAACTTTCTAGAAATTATCTTTGGGTACCTACTTAAAAATATCACGAATACATAGATATATAAATTTACAAAATAAGTACACATAAATATTGGAAGAAAATAGCACAATCTTGAAATAAAATACAAACAGTATTCAAGTTCGGATAACAAACGAATTTTTAAAACGCAGTTAAAGGTGATTATAACTTTTTATGTTTTACATTTTATATATTGTAGTAAAATATGTTTTAGTACTATTATATTATATTATATTAATTATTTCTTTATTGTTGTTATGTTTTAAATGTTTATATGATATTCTTTTTAATTTTTTTGCGTGGATTCAGATGTTATATTGACTATTTTTTTTATATAATAGATGTTTTGCTGTTATGTTGTTGTTTTGTTGAGCGCCTTTATATTTGAATGTTGAATTATATTGAAGTATTATATTGACTAAACTTTCTTAAATAAATAAAACATGTATTGATTTAACAAATTTCTATATATTCATATGATTTGCAGATTATGGTTTGACATATAACAGTGATTCTTGTAATTTCTTATACTAAGTCATACAATGATAAATTCCCCCTTCTATTAATTTTGTTCTACGACAATGCATGCGTATACTTTTATTGGATATTTTTCAAATGAAAATTTTTATCTTTGAAATTTATATAGCGCTTTTGTTTGTAAAATTAAAATTAAAAAATTAAAAACATAAATAAAAACATTAAAATTAAAATTACATAACAATTATCTCCTTCGGCTTGTAGTAACTGCGCTGCATTCCATAGAAGGTTGTCGCGATGTCCCTCGTTGAATTATGCCTCGTCACGGGAACTGCCGAAGTCTCCCTCGTACCGACACAGAAACACACTGCACTTATTTTTCAATTTCACTTGTCGCACAATTTTGATTAGAAGTTTTCCAAATATAAGTATATCCAAGATCAATTTGTTGTGGTTGTTTCGGTTATTTGTTGTGACTGCTTTAAATAATTTCGGACAATTGTAGTTTCGATAAATATACCNTACTAAACTTTCTTAAATAAATAAAACATGTATTGTTTTAACAAATTTCTATATATTCATATGATTTGCAGATTATGGTTTGACATATAACAGTGATTGTTGTAATTTCTTATACTGAGTCATACAATGATAAATTCCCCCTTCTATTAATTTTGTTCTACGACAATGCATGCGTATACTTTTATTGGATATTTTTCAAATGAAATTTTTTATCTTTGAAATTTATATAGCGCTTTTGTTTGTAAAATTAAAATTAAAAAATTAAAAACATAAATAAAAAAATTAAAATTAAAATTACATAACAATTATCTCCTTCGGCTTGTAGTAACTGCGCTGCATTCCATAGAAGGTTGTCGCGATGTCCCTCGTTGAATTATGCCTCGTCACGGGAACTGCCGAAGTCTCCCTCGTACCGACACAGAAACACACTGCACTTATTTTTCAATTTCACTTGTCGCACAATTTTGATTAGAAGTTTTCCAAATATAAGTATATCCAAGATCAATTTGTTGTGGTTGTTTCGGTTATTTGTTGTGACTGCTTTAAATAATTTCGGACAATTGTAGTTTCGATAAATATACCATTCGGTTTTTTGACAGTCCGATACACTTTGACGTTTCTACCCCCAGGTGGCTACGTGAGTACATGAACAATTACTAACTTTGTTGAAATAAACAATTTTCACTTGTTTTTTAGGAGCAAAACTTTCGATGTGGCAACTTTAGGTGAAAATGTGAGACTGGCTTCCTAAATCCCGGATAATGGTTTTATATGAAGTGTAAAACAATTGACTGTTTCTATGACAACAAATAAATAGTAATTTTGGAATTTTATTTTTACATATACTAACTTTTAACTGATTTTGGGATATATGAATTGTTCATTTTTAGATTCTATGCATTTTCCTGCGTCTTTAGACACTACATACACCTTTCTAGGTTAAGTTGAATGTCATGTTGAAATGTTGCATGTTTTACCAAAATTCACTATTATTCCAGTACATGGACTAAACTTCAGCATGTGTTTCTATGTCTTTAGTGCTGTCTATACAACACCTTTTACACAGTCCTTATGCATTTTTTTAGGTAAAAACGAGCAAAAGTTCTTAACACCCCGTTCCGACAAACATTTGTGCAGTCTAAACAACAAATTGACCTTTGATTGGATTTTTATACACATTAAATGGAATGGCGAGGGTCTCTTACATACTATACATATGATTTTGTAGTCCAGAAACATTTTTACACAAAGAAATTTTCAAGATTCTGATGGAACAATAACTGTCAATTATAATATGTTACATAAATGATTTCACCGACGTATATGTTTGATTCCACATATAAATTCTACATTCAGGTACACTACATTTCATTTATCTTTACAAATAAGATCCACTTCTTATTTGTGGAAGGGCGAAATGGGCGGTGACTATTAGACGCCTTCATTATAGCCACCTTTCTCTATCGCACAGATTTCTATGACTTACTTTATCGCTCTCACGTAACGGCCGATGAACCATGGGGACTTTCCGACCCTGTATATGTGAAATACCTTTTTCTGCCGTCACCGTTCTGTAAAAATTGTACAATAACTATTAAATGTCCTCATGCCAGAACTTATATTTGATTATTAACATTGTAGGATGGTTCTTTAATGTTTTGTGCAACTTAATTGTATAACATGAGTACATTGACATAATTTATCGAATGTGCAAATTCTAATTATGTTATAATTTTGACAGCTGTGACGTTTTGTCAGGAAATTTCAATCAATTACCAATTTTGTTATTTATTTTACTGAAATACATCTCTTATTTAAGTTTTTTATGGTAGTATCTATACTTCTATTTACTATTTTTCAGTATATCTCATCTCAAATTGTATTTATGCAATACTTTTCTTAGTATCGGTACCCATAAATTAGCATTCAATTTTCTAAATTATCCAAAATTTAACAGTACATATTTTCCCAATATATACCACTTTTATACAATTATATTTATGCAATACTTTTCTTAGTATCGGTACCCATAAATAAACATTCAAATTTCTAAATTATCCAAAACATAACAGTACATATTTTCCCAATATATACCACTTTCTACTACAAACAAGATAGATATAGATTACAAAATTCAATAAGGCAACATTTTACTGCAATAAAAGTTAATACATCTTTTGGTGAAATGACAGCTTTTGCACAAAATTGAGAACATAGTTATGTAGTAAGTTTTACTAGGCAAATAATATTATTTTAAATGTTCAGTGATGTTACGATACATTTTCAGGACTGATATTTTTCAAAATAATGATTCCCAAGACCTCTAATTATCCTTTAAATATGGAACGTATAATTGTTCATCTATACTGTTAATCTACTATCTATTATCTATATCTATTAATTCTACTTATGTAAATTATATAAAACAGGAGATTTTCTACTAGATGTTCTACTAGGTTTTTCTCAATTCTAACATTTCAAGTTTCTAGCCAGCGAGGATATTTTGCACGCACGCCACTGTTTGCAGTAAAACGATTGAGAAGTTGTCTAACGCCTTTAGAAGTACGGGTGGAGCCATTTCGTCGAGCTAAGAATGATAATAAGTTAGACTGGATGACGAAATTTCAAAACTCAAGTTCTCTAAAGTACATATTTCGTAGACGGATCTCCAGATAGTAATTTTTTAATGTATATTTGCTTGTTACAATTATTCATTTCTGTGGTAGGATGAGAGAAGTTTTGTTCTAGAATATTAACAGAATTCACAAACATATTCCTAAGGGTTATAAGCGATTCACTAAATGAGTTAGCTGGCTTCCTCTATGTTTATTTATTTCAGCGTTAAAAGTTATAGATAATACATAATACATTTTAATAGAGATGTAAAACTAATATCTACTGGAACGCTTTTTTTTAATTGAATGTATAAACATTCCTTGTGTCTGCATTTAGTTTACCGAGAATTAAAAGCTGATTTAATGTTTATGGATTAAAAGTGACTTAATTCCTCTTTAGTTTTAATGATTCTCTATAATTTTTATACCAATTGTCGATCGATTTTAAATTTAACATCCAAGGGTAAAAGTACATGTAACTTATTTGATCGCAGCAAATGTCAAGTTGATATTTTCGAATGTAACAGGAATTTTTTTTAATGGAACATGGCATATTTACACGCTTTCTTACGATTATAATGTCATAAGATATATATGAGATATAAGAGATATATGACTAAAAGTGTGTCATAAACGTAATATGTCTTTGTTGTCTATTACTAAATTACTAAATACGAATGGCACACTAGATTTTCCTTAATATTATGTATAGAACCATCAAATTGTAAAATGTATGGATATAAATTTCTTTGATTGCTGATATTATTGATTATGATCCTGAGCGTTATTGACCTTTATCCCCCTGTTATTCATCTTTTACATTTGGTCACCGATCTTTTTTGGAGTCTGAAATTTTCCTCATTTAAATTTATCACTTATGCTCTCTCTTGACCCCAGAGGCCCACCACACCTTCATGAAATTTTACTTCAAGATAACCTAGAACCAGATAGATAATTCTACACAGCGAAAATCATTTCCCGAACCTCGAAGTTATAAATTTATTCTTCTTTATATTTACCATTTAATCGACCTTTAGATCCCAAAGTCCCGCAAGTTTACTATATTTTGTTTGAGACTAGCCAGTACAAGACAATTACGGAAAACTATGGGTAAGTTAATGGAAAATTAGCGAGGAATATTTTGGAATAAAACAAAAATACATTAGGTCGCCTTCACCAGGCATCAAATGCTAAAAGACACTTAAATATAAATAAATCAGAATACCTCAAAACAGCCATGGAATACTTACATAATAATACATCCCACCATACATCAAAAATGTTTCAAAATACATTGATTATTTCGTCGAAACAGTTATAGATTTTTTCAAAGAGCACCAAAGCATCTATAAAATATGACAAACTACATTAAAACTTGAAAATATTTAATTTTCTATAAAATGTAGTAAAACAGATCGAATCATTCTTAATCTCCAAAAAAGAAACGGGGTCATTGACCTTTAACTGAAGGGGTCGTCAACCTTTGACCTTGAATGTTATTTACTCTTGTCCTTTTGTTATCGACTATATTTTCAATGCATGTATTTTAAAGGATTTTAAAGTATATGTCAAAAAATTGCCAGTACTTAGTGGTTTTTGAAGTATATTTTCATGTATTTGACAGCAAATTTGAGGAACTTTTATACGAGAGTGTGCTGAAAAGTAATGCCTCATCAGAGAAAATGGTCGGACAACACAGATACAGCTTTCAAGTAAGTGTATTACATTACGAGAACGTGTAGTGTATATGCCATGACTGCGGTACAGTGGGTGCCGCGATTGCCCACTCTTGAAATGAAACACAGGAGATTGGACATCTGCCAACAATTTCCTTTGCGTTTTGACCGTGAGGGTGATGGGTTCCTTAACAAAATTGTGCCAGGTGATGAAAGTTGGGTTCACTGTTTTGACACCGAAAACAAGATCATCGATGGAGTTCCACCACAAAGGATGAATCACAAATGCCGAAAAAGTCAAGACCAAGCCATCAGCAGGCAAAATCATCATGCTCACAGTGTTCTGCGATATTCAAGGTGTGGTGCATTTGGAATTCATGCCTAAAGGCATCACCAAATTGAAAGCACGAATTCGAAGAGTACCCTCTCCTTCAGCATGACAGTGTCAAACCACACACGAGCGCTGCGACATCTGCAACAATCCGACGCCTTGGGTTCACTGTCATCGATCATACTCCATACAGTCCCGACTTGGCCCCATCCGATTTTCATCTGTTTCCAAAACTTAAAGAACACCTTCGAGGCGTTCACTTTAATACTGATGAAGCGGTGCAAAGGTGAATTTGTGGCTCCGTCAACAAAATAAACAGTGACTGTATCAACAAACTGGTCTCTCGTTGGGACAAATGTGTTCGTCGTCAGGGTGACTGTTTATATTAAAATACATTTAACCGTTTTTTTTAATGATTTCATGCCTTCTTTTTCATTACCAAACAAAAAAACAAAAGATAGGAAAGGTTATGGAACATTTCTGAGAAAATGTGATTTTACCTTATATGTTTTTTTTTTGCGATTTTGAGAGAACTACGGGGCTTACAGACCCCGCTTAATTTAAAGATAATGAAATTGTCTACAAATTATATTCTACAAGTTCTACTCGTAGGATCAATGGTTTCGACGCAATTGCGGTCCAAAGAAGATTTAAAACTAAAATTTCCAATTTTTGGAAAAACTGGCTTATTTTCAAAGTGCCGTAATTCGGTAACCAATCGACCTACAGAGCTCCGGTTGGGCTCAGTTTATCACAAATTTGATACTCTTAAAAAACGTATAGAATAGCTTTCGATGAAAAATGCATGGATTAGGAGATATAGAGCAGAATCTGAAACAAGTCCAAACATTTCGCGGTTTTTGGTGTGTAAAAATTTTTCCACGACTTTTTGAGAGTTGCAAACTTGGGTATACATAGTCCTAATGGGTCCAAACAACATACTAAAAAATCAGCGATAGCGATAGCAATTTTTTGTGTCGATTTTGACAGGCCTAAAAAAATGCAGAGGCATTACTTTTCAGCACGCCTTGGTACATTCTGAAGGAGCAGAGTATTTGGTTGTATTTTGAAGCCGTTTTAACGGATTTAAATTCTTTTGGTACAGTTTCTAGGTATATTATATAGCTGTTGTGATATTCCTAAAGGATTCTAAAGTTTATTAGACGACCTTTGATGTATATTGAAGCTGTTTTTTGCTTGGTGATGTATCCTGAAATTATTACGTCTTCCAAGACGATTTTGATGCTCCAGCAAGAATAAAAACTTCTATAAAATTACCAAAAGCACATCGACAAAGTATTCATAAAGTATTAAAATTAATAAAAACAGCCTCGCAGTATAAGATACATGGAATTATTTTTTTTTTTGGTTAAAAAGATTAGTTGTATTGTGTAACTAAGGACGATCGTTTACTTACGGCATATTATGGCATCCATAAATCGATATACATCTTCGATGGTTTCTATCTAATATTAAAAGAGGGTTAAATAATGAGAATCGTTCCATGTACTGTGTATCACGATAAAACTTTTCAATTCTTCCCAGTAAATATTGCACAATTATTGGTCCTGAATGGCCGCTATTGTGTGGGAACCTTGGATGTCGCGATACCATTATTCCGCCGAAGGGGGCCAGATTGGAAATATAAAGATATCCCATTTATGACTTATCTCTCTTACTCTTATAATTTCGACTGCGGCATTGAACTCGGGAAATAATTCATAAACTATTTAACTAAGGGGGGAAACGGAATCAATGGGAAAGAAGACAAAAAGGAATATGCGCGTTATAAGACTACAACGACTTATTTACGAGGGTTTAAATTTTTTATATATTCCTTTTTGAAATATGACGCGGCGGGGTGTAACGTACGCGTGAAAAGGCGAAGGGGATGTCATAACTATTTTTCATTGCTCCGAATTTTTTTACAGGTCTAGCCATTTATTTGACAAATATTGTGTCTTTAATTTATCACGGTTTTGTACGCATATTCCAATAAAAAATGTCCTTCTCCTCTGACGAGTCATCGCGTTGGCCCTACGCCTCTCTATATATCAGCCGTATTCTCGCTTTGTTACTTTCAAACGCGCTCACTGTCCACATCTCTGATTTATTTCTTTGTCAAAGAGAATTGCTTAGGGATAAACAAAATTTCATCTTACATCCGGAAGGATGAATAAACTAAAAGTGATAAATTGGATAGCTGTTGTCTGATTTATGATGCAGTACTTTAAGGCGTGTACAAACCGCGTTTGATTGAGGTGGAACGGAATGTTAAAACTGGACTTAAAAATAAGAACTTAAGAGCGCTTTTCATGAGCTGATCAACTTCTCGACAAATTTCCGCGTTCCTTACGCTTCGATCTGAATTACCCCACATCCTTATTGTCCCCAACCAAATGTGAATAGGATCCACATTATTATGCTTAACATGCGCTTGCGCCTCATATCTGAGACAGTTCCGATTCTCTATAGCGCACATAGAACAAAAAAGTGGTTTGTTGTTTTGATCAGATCCAGTTATTGCAATGTCATCGAACCCACTGAATACGAATTTATCCACCTTTTTTGAGAAAATGTCCCCCAAATCCTTAAAAAAACGGATTATTTGCGAATTTGATTAAGGGTTCTAACATATTACGAGAAGCTGGTAAGTATACTGGACTCCATAACCCTGCCCCCCACACTGAAAGAAATTGGTTTATTAAACTGTTTATCTAGAATAATGTGTATAGCGCATATTAAAACTTTTATAACCAATATACAACTTTTATTAAAAAAAAGCAATCATCTCCATACTCATTATTCAATCAGTTTAACTGGAAGGTGCTTAATACACCTTATGCATCTATGAAATAAAGGTTATAATGAATTACTTATACATTATTAGGTGTTATAGACTTTATATTCCAGTTGTATAGTAGGGAAGATTTGTTTTATAAAGACCAGTATCCGAATTTGTATATAACAATTGTATTAACAGAATTATTCGTTCTTATACTGAATATGTTTCCGTTTTTAACGTGTAAAACGCATCTTATAATGGTTAAGCGATCGTCACCTCTCGGTGCATAATCGGTTATGATCGTTGTTAAGTTATATTCATAGTCTTGTAATAATAATCATATGTCAGACCCGAGAGCGAAGTGCGCCGACTCAATAAGAAACCTGGGGTTCGCCGCTGATTTAGAGTTCGCCGCACGAGCTCATCCCTTCCCTTCTAAGATTTCAGTAGCTTGCTATGCATGAAGCAGAACGGTACTCAACTATCTTATGCAGTCCACTTTTATTGTCCATACATGTTCAATCATTGTCAAAATAAACACACAAAACCACGTCTTTATTATCTTTACTCAAGAAGAGAAAATACAACAATCGTAAAATTTCCGACAGTCCGCTGTGCATCGACTTACACACGTCTAGTTTGATGAAAATGGACAGTATATGCACATGTTTTGTGGGATACATGATCATATCGCGTTGTGTGAAATGGAAAATTATTATGTAAGTATCTAACTGTTTTATGGCTTGTAATTGTTTTGTTTTTTCAAATGTAAATCTTGTCTAAATCTTAAAAATTATTATTTTGTAGGTCCTATTAGAAATCGCTGATGTTAAGTTTTACATAAGATGGAGGAACAGAAGGTGACAAAGAAGAGCATGGGTATAAAGTCAATCAACCAGAGGAAATAAAATTATATGGAAAGAAGCTCAACCTTTCTGGGGATGCTTCATTCTTAAGCTGGAAGAGTTATAGTGCAAATTCTCATGTAATAGAAGAAAACACGGGTGCATCGTTGCTAAGAAAATAAACTGGACAGTTTTGGGAGCGATTTGTCATCATTTTTAATGCTTAAAAGTATGTTTTATGTATGTTTACATTAGAACCTTAGCTTGCAATTAGTTATCCAATAAAATTTCTGAAAACTTAATGTCATATGTTTTTAACTCATACAGAGTATGCAATAGTTTAATACATTTATTATTATAAAACTTATAACCAGTACTAGATGTTCTAATAACGATATGGAACACTTTAATAACAGTTATTGCTATTATTTCGTAAAGGGTATAAAAAACGTTGTATACTAGTTATACAATAATTTAATAAAGAATAAGGTTTTATATTCACTATACAACTGTGCTAGCAATACGCGATTTATATCCAATATTCACCTGTTTAACTGTCACATATAGTATACAATGGTCTTATAATGGTATATAGAATTCTAATAAAGAATAAAACGCATTTCTTTCAGTGCATGATTTCGTACCTGCATACGAAATCAGTTTGGCACCAGCAATCACTCTCTTAGAGAAAATGCCCTCTTAATTAATAAAAAGGGTGTTTTGTGAATATACCAAAGAGGTATGAGATTGTATGAGATTTAAGTCATTATTTTTGTAATCAACGCTTTCGTTTGTAGAGAAGTTTTTTGTCTTCAGAAGATCCATGCTTCTCTTTCTTTTTTAACTCTCACCTTACATCCTCTTTTCAACATCCAGGACCAACAGAATTCCTTCATCATATTCACGTCTCGCTTGCCATTTTCGGTAAATCTTGATTAAATCATTCACCTTGCTCTTATATACTGACATAAATTCTCTGAAATTCTCCACCATTTCCATGATGAGAGTTTTATAATTGTGATTTTTGCGATTTTCCAAAAAATTTTCTTTTGCATTTTTGAAGCCTTATCGATTCAATTATTTTCGATAAAAAATCTTCATCACGTCATATTTTACGAACTCCAGGTCCGTCGAATATACCTCTTTCAGATTCAAGTTGTTTTTTTCTGGAAATTTATTTCCAAAGTAGTTACTCCTAACATTCACCTTGTCCAAAGCCTCAACGAACTCTTTAGTCCAAGTTTCATGTATAATGGGGGAAACAAAACTTTTAATGTACCTAGAGCAACGTTAAAACATCCTGGATTCAGATCTCCTTGGTTAGTCCAAGTTCTTTGCTCATATTGATTCCTCAATCTCTAATGTGCCATAAACACAGAAAACAGGAATACTTGGTAAAACCAAATTGCTGTCCCAAGTTAACAGTCTCTAAATCTCCACTAATTCGCCACTTTTGTTTTGAATATCCTATTTTTTTAAGACATACTTCATGCAATCATAGTTTTGTTTCAGTTTTGTTGAGCACCCCATTGAAACTGAAGCATATTTATTACCCCTTTGTAGTAGAATTGCCTTCAAGTTTCATTTTGTTAAGTCTTTGTCTTTATAAACGTTGAGGCCTTTAACGTTGGAACAATACGCTACAGTACAAAACTTGTTTTACGTTATCGACACACACAAGATTTGGTTCCTTAAGATATAACTGTACCAGATTTTTTTCTGTTTCACTTCTCTACTAAATATTTAGCTCCGTCTTTTGGTAAAACTAGGTTGCAAATAAGATCATTTAACTCACTCTGACTAAATGTTTGCGAATGATCCCACGTTATACATTCTTCTTTACTGCCAATTTCATTTCGTTTCCCTCTTCGTATTCAGCGCGTCAGCAAATATTGGGGTTCTCCTACGACGATACAGTGTCTAAGCGTATTCGCAAATAACTCACTTTTGAGGATTTAAAGGGCATTTTCTCAAAAGTCATGAAAAAAAAACGGAGTACAAAGGAGTTCCCATGAACTGCGTCAGCGGTCCGGAATGACCAAGAAAGGGCTTGCCTCTACGAGACGTCCGGATCTAGAAGAGATAACGTGGGTAAAGAGCGATAGTCCCGCTCGACCCTATCCGAGGTAATTTTTCTTACCAAGGATGTTGGCGCGCGATGTATTGTTATTGTTTATGGTAAAATTAAATTATTAGAGGTTTAAACAATTGCAAAGGTTGTGTTAAAATTTAGTCTAAATAAAAACTTAACTATACTATACATTAATTAATGTAAACTAAATTTTAAATTAAATACAAACTAAACTTAATGACAAAATTTTAACTGCCCTCTTTAATAAAACTGTATTATTTTCCTTGTCAGTTTTCGGGAACGGTCGTTAAAACCCAAATTAAACACGAGAATATTACTCCAGATTGCATCAAAGTAATCCTGATTGCGTCCCATTGTAACTGAGAAGCAAGTTATCTGCATCCAGGAATTAGAAGAATGAATGTGATGTTAAATCAATATTTTATAGGGGCATAAACAGATGCTAAAGCGAAACTGCAGTAGAAACCATAAAGCCGACAATAACAGTCTTAACTTGTAGATGGACTGGTATACAAAACATTTATTTCATACTGTTGCAGGCATTTCCGGAATTTGAATTGCAAAGTTTACCACTGAAATTCAGATTTACGATTGAGTGTACAATCAGCCTAAATCTGCAAGATTTGTAGAATTAACGACATTGAGAAATATTATTTTTAATTAATTATACAGGTGAATCAGTCATGTCATTAATTTTAAGGGAAGATAGGCAAAAATTAATAGAATATTATTAAAAAAAAAATTCTAAATGTAAATTAACGCTGAAAAAATTTTTTTTCAAATCATTACATAAATCCCTTTTCGGACCGCTGACCTACAAAGGGTTATCGAGAGTGAATCTTGACCTACCTCGGTCACTACCCTAGTTTTTACTGCGCTTTTAATAGTGAACGACAAAAACAGACTTCTTTATAGACACATGAATGAATAAAATATATTTTTTTTAATTTTAAATATTAGTATTTAAGTATTAATTTGTTAAAAAAAAACAAATGTATAAGGGTAATAATTGCTTTAGGCTATAACAATTTAGTATTTTAATATTGTTAATGTTTTCAATATGTTTTGTAATAAAATATGAATTTTTAGTATTATGTTCAACTAACTATTCAGTTTATAGTACATATTGTGTTACTTATTGCTTTTCAAACAGTAGTATGTTACCTACCTATTTAAAATACCAGTACGTTGAACTGAGATACACACT
Source organism: Anoplophora glabripennis (assembly GCF_000390285.2). NCBI lineage: Eukaryota > Metazoa > Arthropoda > Insecta > Coleoptera > Cerambycidae > Anoplophora > Anoplophora glabripennis. The sequence continues at coordinate 328,147 of NW_019416589.1, forward strand.
TCAACAGTTGTATGTTAGGATAAAATACAATATCAACACAAAACTTGCATGTTTTCATTTTACTTGTCCTTTGCGAAAACGTTTGGCGTCTGGTAATCGAGCGCACCATTAATAGGTCTGTTCTATCTAATATACCGCCCGTACGGGCGTTTTGTTTGAAATATTATCTGTCGAATATTAAATCTCGAAAGCGACAGTTAAATTATTTTGTAAACAATGTAATTTTCATGGGTCGCATATGGCTGTTATCTCGGCTGTTATGGAAGTTGATTATTCTGCTCCGTGTAAATGTTACCTCATGGGTTACAGACATTGGAAAATTTTCATTCTCATTATATTGTTCTAATAACCACTCTACAGAAAATATTCTGGGCAGGGTGGTCTTCTGGTTGCACTGCTTTTTATCTTTTAAAGTTTTGTACCAAACTTTACTGTGGAGTGTGTTAACTTCAGAAGAAATTTGTCTAGTACTTGTTATAGGTATTCTTCAAAAGTTGCAACATCCTATTTGGTCTAGCTCGTTCGGCATGTCTTCCACTTTAGAGGCTTGGTGAACGAGGTAAACAAGTCTTCGATGTCTGGGATGTATTCCATTACGATAGCGTTGCTCATGCTTGTACATAATTATGACAACTTTCTCCATAAATGAAAGTCATCATTGTTATATCTGGTGTTACTACCCAAGTCAAAAAGTACGTTAAACCACTGACAGATCCGCAACCAGTTTATACACATACCTAAACTAACACCAACCCTCTGAAAACTCAAACCGAAACTTGCGATGATTTAGCAGAAACACATTAACTTTAAAAGTTTGCTATGTAATAAAACTTTTATCAGAGCGTTTTTTTTTTGGCCATCACATTATTTTGGCTATCAGCCATAACCCTTTAAAACGATAACAATACTTTCGATAGAGGTACTTATTTCCTTATCTCAACAGTGAAATCATATTTTTTATTTATATTTTACAAAAATTTTGTATATACAAGTTCCAAATCTCCAAATCTAACGCGCACACTTTTAATTTCTAGCCTCTAACGCAGTGGCGGCTCGTGACTTTTTGAGATGAGTGCAAAATATTTTTTTTGTCATGTAGTAATATAATATACGAATAATTATTGCACTCCAAGTTAGTCTATTTACTTTTGAAAGTGTAATAAACATAATAATTATGGAAATAGTTAATATAAATATACCTGAAAATTATATTAGTTATTCAAAAAGTATAATAGTTCAGCAAGAACAAACGAGAATGTCATCAGACTGATTTCTTGCCAGGATAGGGGATAGTCCAGGATTAACGTATAGAAGGGCATAAAAAAATAATATAATTCTCTAAACAAATAGTAAAATTCTTTATCAGTTTTATAGCAGTAGCACTTGCTGAAGTTACTAAGAATAGATTATAAAAAATTCTAATAAATAAATAAGTAAATAATCATATCAATAAGGCGCTTTACAATGTCTCTATTTTCGTCCACAACTTTATTATGTTTTAAAATATTCTCACGAAATGCGAAATCAAGAAAAGTTTGCATGTTTTGATTTCCTAATAATTTAAGTTTTAATAATGAATATGTATGCTCCTCCGATTGCTCGTGTTTTCTTAAGGATTTATTAATATGTTTCAGATCTGAATATCCTAGATAATTCCAGGGAGTTTTACTTTTTTCATTAGACAGTAAGCAATTTCAACAGCATAATTTGTATTTCGTTTCACTACCTGTTAACCACTCATGTTTATTGTACCAATTTCTACTAAATAATCTGTTGCTTCCGCAATTGTTTTTATTTATTAAATATTTCATGTCAGGCGTAGGTTTTAATTGTGAAATAAATAATTTATTATCGAAAGTTAACCTACAAATTTTTTTATCTAATAAAAATTAACAATATCACCATTGCCGAGATCACGATTAAATTATAATTTTAAAATTTGGTAACGGGTTTCAAAGGAGGTAACGCAATTATCAAATCACTTTGGTAAATATATACACAAATTTTTGTTTATTCTTCTGAAATTTTCAGGATGGGCACTGACCACCCTGCCCACCCTGATGAGCCGCCACTGCTCTCACGATCTTTTAACTTCTGAATTATTTGTTTAACGTGACAAAATATACCCAATAAAGTTCTTATTTAGAGGTTCATCGAGTCTTTTTATAGAGCCCGAGAATACAGAATTTGTTGTATAAAACTAAAGCGGAATTACCAAAAAACTACCACTTAATTACAGATTCTATCCCGCCGTGGCTGGAAAAAACCCGCCGTTACTCACACCAGAGCGATAAAAAGATGTTACATGAGGCAAACTGGCACCCACAATAATTTGTCTAGCTAGCTGGTGGAGTGACATTTCGATAAAATTAATTATCGCCCGAATCATTATACACGCGGGAGAAAAATTGCTCGAGACACTCGGCGTTCTATCGGGAACTCACCTAATGGAACATACGAAAACGCCTATTTATTAGTGTCACAGGCATACATAAAATATTGACGCGATTGGCTGCTGCTCGAGACAAGAGTCTGATTTGTTTCTCCCGGAATAAATGAAGACCCGCGTCATTTGATCAGAATTTTACGGCCAATCTCAACCGTGTTATTTACATATTAAGTTTAACCAACGTATTTGGCAATGTCATATTTTATGGGATCTTATTACTGTGAAAAGAGANTAGGTTTTAATTGTGAAATAAATAATTTATTATCGAAAGTTAACGTACTAATTTTTTTATCTAATAAAAAATAAACAATATCACCATTACCGAGATCACGATTAAATTATAATTTTAAAATTTGGTAGCGGGTTTCAAAGGAGGTAACGCAATTATCAAATCACTTTGGTAAATATACAACACAAATTTTTGTTTATTCTTCTGAAATTTTCGGGTGGGCACTGGCCACCCTGCCCACCCCGATGAGCCGCCACTGCTCTAACGATCTTTTAACTCCTGAATTATTTGTTTAAGGTGCAAAATATACCCAATAAAGTTCTTATTTAGAGGTTCATCGAGTCTTTTTATAGAGCCCGAGAATACAGAATTTGTTGTATAAAACTAAAGAGGAATTACCAAAAAACAACCACTTAATTACAGATTCTATCCCGCCGTGGCTGGAAAAAACCCGCCGTTACTCACACCAGAGCGATAAAAAGATGTTACATGAGGCAAACTGGCACCCACAATAATTTGTCTAGCTAGCTGGTGGAGTGACATTTCGATAAAATTAATTATCGCCCGAATCATTATACACGCGGGAGAAAAATTGCTCGAGACACACGGCGTCCTATCGGGAACTCACCTAATGGAACATACGAAAACGCCTATTTATTAGTGTCACAGGCATACATAAAATATTGACGCGATTGGCTGCTGCTCGAGACAAGAGTCTGATTTGTTTCTCCCGGAATAAATGAAGACCCGCGTCATTTGATCAGAATTTTACGGCCAATCTCAACCGTGTTATTTACATATTAAGTTTAACCAACGTATTTGGCAATGTCATATTTTATGGGATCTTATTACTGTGAAAAGAGACTGTCTTTTTTTTGTCAAATTAAAGTCAAATTAACTACAGAAGAATGTTATAAATCTGTTTCATAAGTTGCTGATGTACAGTTCTAACTGGATTGTACAGAGTATTTCAAAATGTAATGCATGTGCAACGTATCAATCACTCTGGAAAAATAAGTTAAATTAAGGTTCGTATCGACCGGTAAAAATTTAGCGAACAGTTCGTACGCAGTTACACGCCTTGCTTGCAAACAGTCCCACGTTGACATCTACAAAGATTATATTTTTTGCATGTACCCGAACAATTCATCCACTGGTTTGGTTAAGACATAGAAAATATAGTACTAACGTAGAATGAAATGTCCCTAATATTGCCAATAAACCGCGAAACAGCGCCACATAACGTTTTGGAAACTTACTACTACTTAGCTCCTAATGAGTAGGCAACACTTTATACTTTGTGAACTGATTACAGCGCCATCTATCGTATGGAAACGACTTCTCACTTATATCCTCTATATTATATTATTTTAAAAGTAAACCCTTATACAAATAGGAATAGTCAAGTGTCAATACTTTTGAGAACAGATTATTTAGTTAAACAGAAAATGTAGCGAAAAACTAATATTCAGTACTTTTCTAATTCACTTCTGCTTTGATAACGAAACTAGAGGTTTCAGAAACGTCATAGTGTTATTGTGATGTGTATTTGTTTTTCCAGTGCGTAACCAGACTTATACATGTAGATGTATGTCTCTGGCATCTCACTATTAGGCAAAAGTTTTCAGTATTGACACTTGACTGTCCCTATCGGTACAAGGGTTTATTTTTCCAGTTTTTTTTTCTTCAAACTATGGCAAAATATCCAAATTATAACATTTATAATGCCACAAATAAATACAGACAATTTCTTATTTATTATTTTATTATATTATAGTATTTTTCAAATTTTGACATTTGCCAAGATATACTTAGTAAATGGTTTCGATAAGGAAATAAAACATTTTTTAATAATTTTAAGTTTATTTTGTATCTACAAGAAATCCTAATTGATTTATACAGAATGTTGTTATGCATGTACTATTAAAACAATTTCTTGTTATGTATTTAATTGTAAGTAAAAACGACAACAATTTAATTCATTTGCTTCATAAACTTGATAAGTTGGCAAGTAAGCTGTAAAAATATAAAAATTATGCATGAACTGTTATAATAATCTCACTTTCCGGAGAGTATANCGTATTAATGAATTTTGTCTAGGTTGAAATGACATGAAAAATACTTTTTCGCAAATACCTACGTTACCTATACTGAAAATAGTTAAAATCAATAACTTACCTTTAAACACATCTATGAGGTCTTCTAACCCCCAAGATATAAGAATTTGATCTATACTAATACTTGCATCCATAATGTATTTAAAACTGACGACAAAAAAGAACCAACAATCAACAGGTGCATGCATAAAATGGCGCGTGTACGTGTTTCACTTAGCTAGTCCCACAATAAAATAGCGGGAATAGGGCAGTCAGGTGGTAGGTTCATTCCTTCAATACCGTTTGACATCGACAATTGCCGAATAAGACCCGATCAAGGTTTGATAGTTGGTTATTATTAAAGGGTGTTATTGTAACAATATTCTGGCGTATTTGAATTATAACCCGATTTATATTCATTATATTTTGGGAAATTAAATATGTGGCTAATAACCTTTATTGAAAATTGTATTATAATAATAACATGTAGTAGTATTCGATATACTGCATCATTAATAATTCGTGAAATATTATCTCAAGAAAGTAAAATAATTACCTATACTTGAAACACCATTGTGATTATTGTTTATCAGATATCTGGTATAGAAAATGGTTTAGCAAACCTGTCTAATTAATTGAGTTTTCTCCGTGCGTAACTTCAAAAGATATGTTTGTCGAAACCTAGTTTGGTGTAAACAGTTGAAATATTTCCATGAGTTTTATCCAATTTATAGAGTGGCGGAAAAGGGAGTTTTGTGGAAATTTAAATTAACTAAATATAGAAATATGTTAAAAAAGAATGACGTGTGGAAGCATTATCAAAATAATTGGATTGTTGAGACGTGACAATAATTTCTAAGCACTTATATATACTAGTCTTCTTTGCCTTGAACGACTTCGCTGACGTCTAGATAATGTCTTGAGCAATTTAGGTAGGCCAAATGGGAATTTAATCCGTTTGTTATGATGTTCATTCACCGATAAACGTGGAACATTGACTAAAATTCTTGGCGAACACCGCTAATGCAAAAATTTCGCTATCTGTTTGCGAGATGTACGCGTGCAGATGGCGAACAAGGTTTGTACCGCGAAAGAATTGCTTGCGAATGTTTGTCGATGGATATGAACTTTGCGATAACGGACAGAAATTTTGGAGAGCTCGACGTGAATAAATATAAAGAAATATTCACGAGCTAATCGCGATTTTAACGTAAATATTTTGTGAATAGGATATAGGGTGATCGAGAGCTACATAATACATAATAAATACATAATAATAATAGCGCACAATTTTCAACAAAAATTATATTTTTTTTTTTACTTCACTATCAAAAATCTATTTTTTTTAAATACCCTGAAAAAATTTACAACTTGGCAACAGTGTACCATTTCGCACTGTAACGACAAATTCAAAGCCGTGCCCTGGTGCGGCAGCCAGCTGCTGTACCTTTGATATCGAAGCTGCCGCGCGCCCCAATGCAAAAGCGCTGATGGCGGTTTCGACGTTTTAAATTTTGTGTTCGGAAATGCTGAAAATTATTCAAATCTCGTTTAAAAGTAACACAAAAATTAAACGAATAAACGAATTACTTACCAATATAAGATATGCTACAAACATTGTTCAAAGTTGTTTCCATGTGCTAATAACATGCTTTCCAACGACGGTTAAAATTCTTTGACCAAAAACGCCACAGCACACATTCATTGAAAACTGTTGCTGGAACCGAGATCTCTGAGGATTTGCATCACAACAATAGTGAATGTTGTGAATATTTTTTAAATCCGGATATTGTGCCATTTGATCAATGTTATTTAATGCCTGAACCTTTTGTACATGTTAGGGGTGTAATATTTGTTCCCATAGTACACGNGATTAATACAAGTAACACGAGTATGAGTGATCCACATAATGTTGGTAAAGATATGGGTTTGGTTTTTAATAAAACTATATAGCTTAAAACTTACATATCGTATTCCCAGTATAATATAATAACAAATATAAAACTCTTAAGCACTAAATAATTATAAACACAATTCATGCAATACTATAATTTACAATTTTCAAAGGATAACCTAAGAAACCAAAGATAACGAAAGCCAAACTTCAAATACGTGCAAAGTCTAAACTGCATTACCAATCAACCCAAAATGACAGGGTTAGCATTCTCTGCGCCATCTTTTATTTTGGAAGCTAACTAACATGTGACGCCGCCATGACAGTTTCATTATTCATATGTTAGTAGTACTATATTTTCTATGGGTTAAGATCGCCAGTAGCTCATGTAACATTAACGTCGTTTATCTCTGTTCGCGTCGAGCTCGTCAAAATTTCCATCGACTCTGTAACTTCGCACTGAGAAAAAATTCATATAATGGTTATAAAAATTATTATTACCTCAATTAAATTTCTGTATACTATATGTCACAATGATACACTTTCTTATTGTTATATTCCAGGGTTTGCTAATACTAGTTTATAACTAGTAATACATGGTATTATTATATTTATATGACAGTAATATTATCATTAATATTTAAGCTATTGATTATTAGTTTTCTGTATAATTACTGCAATTTAGTTTTTAAGTTAGTTTAGTTAATCATGATTCCTACTACAATAAAAAAATCTATTTTGTAATACTTACCCAGTATTATAAAGTTTTATATCAGTTATTACAAAATACAGTACACAGTAAAATGCCAAATAGTAATCACAAAATCATGGTTTAATAGACAGAGATATGCGATAGATATAGGTAATTAAAACTAATCTATAAAGAAATACGTTTATTTTAAAATATAATATATATTTATAATAACAGTAGGATACATTCATTATTATGGAAGTTATGGAAATAATATATCAATGAGATGTATAGTAAGACAGAGAAAAATGACACAAGTCAATAAAATAAACAGAGATCATAAATCTAGAATAGGTCATAATTTAATTAGTAAACTTCAAATGTTAATAAAAGTGAAATCATTTATAGTATGTAAACAGATTTATATCGAAAATTCGACATTTTCTGTATTTTCCATGTGTTCAGAAGTTTTATAATTAAAATATGGCTCATCTTGTATATATTAATACTTAACAAAATTAATAAACTGTGATATATGAAACTTCACTCACATTAACAATTGCCAATATTTTATGGAAAAATAAATCATCAAGTAGAATACATTTTTCTACTTGTGTATTTTTAACTTGGTACGAATATAAATCCGTGTTTTAAGAAAGGCAAATGTTATAAAACTCACATAAAAGTATTATATACAGATGTGCTTATTTTTCAGGTCTATCAAAAACGGTATTAAATAAGTTAATAAATATAACCAGAAAAAAATGTACCTGAACGTTTATGAGAAAGCTTTCAGATACCTCACTTCAGGTTGGTCTCCAGCCTTTCAATGTAGTAACGTTAAACAGATAGGGAAGTGTCACTGCAGCTAGAACTAATGGATCTGAAAGTATATAAGAATATATTAGCACGTTAAAACACAAGTAAAACATTTTTTATATCTTACCAACATCTGAATACTCAACAACTGAAATTTTTCTTAGTTTGGCTTCTAATAGTATAGTTTCAGGGCCATGCTGAATAAATGATATCAATTTTGTCAGGGAACTGTTCATTGAAATCTACTTCAATCTGAAATAAAATGGGTAATTTTTTTATGATCATGCTTCTATGATAAATATAGACATAGGTAAAAGTATTTTTCAATACATTTTATCTCAAGAAATGTACAGCAAATTAAAATTATGCCATAATGTAATTGTCAGAAACTATTAAAAAACAGAATATTATGTTTCATAATTTTTTTTAATGATCAACAATATGTTAACTTTACATTTTTGTTCAAGCCAAATATTGTAATATGAATATACACACTGAAAAAATTTTCAATTCATGAAAAGTAAATACCTACGTTTATTTTGATAAATTTAATTTTTTTAAATAAAACTTTAACACCCTGTATTTTCATAAAGAAGCATTTTTGAAGTATGGTTTATATAGCAAACTATAATATTTTCGACGTAGAATCCGGAATTAAATTATGGCAGTTTACTTTCAGGACACCCTGTATATATAAAGCCTTTAATGATCTATTATACGTAAACATGTAACAAATTTGAAGAAATAAAAATGAGAGTGAAGAAGTTCACCTCTGCTTCTGCGCTCATGCGTATTTAAAAATTTATTTTATATAAACTTTTTTTGTTAATTTGTGACGTAGAATTCGCTTTTAAACTGGTATTTCCCATCTCGGTTTATTCATGCAATATTAGCAAAAGGTAGACTAATTATTACTATTTACTAAAATGTTAACGAAACGAAAAGCCTAATCTTAACTTAAAACATTAGAGTCAAAGTAGAAACCTAAAAAGTAATTTACTGTAGGTACCTACCTAGGTACTGTACTAACCTAGCAAGATATTACAATTTTGTATTACTTTAAAACAAAAACTACGACAAAATAAGAATTATTTATGCAAATGAAACTGCCGTATTAATGAATTTTGTCTAGGTTGAAATGACATGAAAAATACTTTTTCGCAAATACCTACGTTACCTATACTGAAAATAGTTAAAATCAATAACTTACCTTTAAACACATCTATGAGGTCTTCTAACCCCCAAGATATAAGAATTTGATCTATACTAATACTTGCATCCATAATGTATTTAAAACTGACGACAAAAAAGAACCAACAATCAACAGGTGCATGCATAAAATGGCGCGTGTACGTGTTTCACTTAGCTAGTCCCACAATAAAATAGCGGGAATAGGGCAGTCAGGTGGTAGGTTCATTCCTTCAATACCGTTTGACATCGACAATTGCCGAATAAGACCCGATCAAGGTTTGATAGTTGGTTATTATTAAAGGGTGTTATTGTAACAATATTCTGGCGTATTTGAATTATAACCCGATTTATATTCATTATATTTTGGGAAATTAAATATGTGGCTAATAACCTTTATTGAAAATTGTATTATAATAATAACACGTAGTAGTATTCGATATACTGCATCATTAATAATTCGTGAAATATTATCTCAAGAAAGTAAAATAATTACCTATACTTGAAACACCATTGTGATTATTGTTTATCAGATATCTGGTATAGAAAATGGTTTAGCAAACCTGTCTAATTAATTGAGTTTTCTCCGTGCGTAACTTCAAAAGATATGTTTGTCGAAACCTAGTTTGGTGTAAACAGTTGAAATATTTCCATGAGTTTTGTCCAATTTATAGAGTGGCGGAAAAGGGAGTTTTGTGGAAATTTAAATTAACTAAATATAGAAATATGTTAAAAAAGAATGACGTGTGGAAGCATTATCAAAATAATTGGATTGTTGAGACGTGACAATAATTTCTAAGCACTTATATATACTAGTCTTCTTTGCCTTGAACGACTTCGCTGACGTCTAGATAATGTCTTGAGCAATTTAGGTAGGCCAAATGGGAATTTAATCCGTTTGTTATGATGTTCATTCACCGATAAACGTGGAACATTGACTAAAATTCTTGGCGAACACCGCTAATGCAAAAATTTCGCTATCTGTTTGCGAGATGTACGCGTGCAGATGGCGAACAAGGTTTGTACCGCGAAAGAATTGCTTGCGAATGTTTGTCGATGGATATGAACTTTGCGATAACGGACAGAAATTTTGGAGAGCTCGACGTGAATAAATATAAAGAAATATTCACGAGCTAATCGCGATTTTAACGTAAATATTTTGTGAATAGGATATAGGGTAATCGAGAGCTACATAATACATAATAAATACATAATAATAATAGCGCACAATTTTCAACAAAAATTATATTTATTTTACTTCACTATCAAAAATCTATTTTTTTTAAATACCCTGAAAAAATGTACAACCTGGCAACACTGTACCATTTCGCACTGTAGCGACAAATTTAAAGCCGTCCCTGGTGTGGCAGCCAGCTGTACCTTTGATATCGAAGCTACCGCGCGCCCCAATGCGAAAGCGCTGATGACGGTTTCGACGTTTTTAATTTTGTGTTCGGAAATGCTGAAAATTATTCAAATCTCGTTTAAAAGTAACACAAAAATTAAACGAATAAACGAATTACTTACCAATATAAGATATGCTACAAACATTGTTCAAAGTTGTTTCCATGTGCTAATAACATGCTTTCCAACGACGGTTAAAATTCTTTGACCAAAAACGCCACAGCACACATTCATTGAAAACTGTTGCTGGAACCGAGATCTCTGAGGATTTGCATCACAACAATAGTGAATGTTGTGAATATTTTTTAAATCCGGATATTGTGCCATTTGATCATTGTTATTTAATGCCTGAACCCTTTGCACATGTTAGGGGTGTAATATTTGTTCCCATAGTACACGTCACACGGTATACACCCACTTCTCGGTCAATGTCGCGAGTACTGCGCCTCAGATCTTCCTCAACGAGGTTTATGATTTTTCTACGTTGTCGAAAACATGTCGCGACCTTCATATTATGTCAGGTAGACATTTCCTCTTTGCACTAGTCTACTGTTAGGTTGCCGTCTGTTACGGTAACGGACCGCATACAAATGACAAACCTCATTTAAATCGTACTGACATTCTCCGTACATTAACACGATATCTGCTAGTTCTTGATCAGAAAACATTTTATACGCCAGTTAAGTAATACTACAACACACAACTAAAGAACACAAGACATTCTAACTACTGACCTACCATCAGATTTGCTTGATTATGGAAGTCACTGGAAGGTTAGCGTGTTACTCTATTTGCTAATTCTTGATCAGAAAATATTTTACACGCCGGCTAAGTAATACTCCAAGACACAACACACGTGCACAAGATGCACAGGGTCGGCTTACATTTATGGTTAATTTTCTTAATTAATTTTCTCGAAAACAGAAGCATTTCGACCATCAGTTGCATAATAAAAGTTGCTCATTTTCGTGCCCTCTATCACCTTTTTCTAGAAGCGCACTTATTTCAGAAACACCCTGTATAATAAAACTCAACAACAATCCTTTGATTAACTGAAATCAGGTCGATACAGGTAGTCATTTTCTTACATTTGTGAGTATACGAATTCCGAAAATCCGAATTTATGTACGATTTCGCTAACAGTATAAAAGCCTCTTAAGAGTTACTTAAATAGAGCACGCGCGCTGTAAGAAATCGCTTAATTCAATAGGCATGTTTTAGTTAATTTAGGACTTTAAAAAGGCTGTCAGTCATCATGTAAGTATCAAAGATTCAATTGTGTCTGATGTTAAGGGCCGTTCCTACAAAATGATTTTACAAGTTTAATAGCTGAGCTATTTATAGTTTACTGATAACTTTATGTTATCACGAACTGGCTATTTCTAACGCCTAGTAAGAATGACGAAGAAACAAAGAAGTAGGCGTACATACATTCTTAAATTTATTTCTTTTCTCTACAAAATTACCGATACTTTGATTGGAATGAAACATACTCATAGACTGAATTTAGGTGAGGATTGTATTCATTTTCCTTATTTCTTATTTTAATCGTGACAAATAAATTAATTGTAGAAGTTTATGTTGAAATTTAATGGAAACCGTACACTTACCTTACAATTCTCCTCATTGTCCATAGACACCAATCAATTCATTGAATAGTATTAAACAATCGTGCAAACAGACGTTATGCTTCCACCCATTAACACTTCGAGCTATATGTCACTATTATTTGTAGACGCTGAACAACAACAATTTATACATCAGTTCCAGGTCATTATATTTGTAGTGTAGGGATATAAATCCATTGTATCAATGTTTCATCTTATAGTATATATGTCATAAATGTATTTCCGTTACATTGTTTCTAAACTGATGAATTGACATCAGCTCGCTAAACGTGAGTTTTTGTAAATTGATTGATTAATGATCGCCATAATTCACAGCCGATAGATGTCCTGTTCCCATTCGAGCTTTTTTTTTGTTTTCGCGTCTATCCCCTATTCAAATTTAACTTTCAGTCGAGTCTATACTAAACCAATTTAACTTTTTCGATGGAGTACTTATCAAGATTTTGATAGGATGGGATCCAGTTTTGACACCCGATGAAAACTTGTTTTCCACCGATAAAATTATTGCCCCGCATCCGCGGTAGAGATAACGTATACACGATATATCGAAATTTTATCTTTTCCATCACATCCTCAAATAAACATGTATATTTCCAGTCCACCAATCTTAAAGTTGTTTCGGAAAATAAATTATTATTTAGAATTAACTAAGTAGTGATTTATCGTAGGTATATTTTTATCAGAAAAGACTTTGGTTTTGTCGGGAAGATTTTTGTTTTCCGGAATATAATTTTTATTTAATAAAATTTTGGCAATAATCGCAAATACATTTCTCAAATAATCTCAAAATAATATCAAATCTGATTTGAAGTTTAGTTGATTTGAACCAAGTAAAAAGTTACTAAAAAGGACTTACATTTTAAGTTAGGTTAGGTTATGGCTGTTTATGCCACCACTGTTTATAAGGTATATGCAGTTATCTAAAGCGTGTTTTTGATGCTTAACAAAACCTCAGCGCTTTAGACAGTATTAAAAAAAATGTTTTTTTCTGACATAAGCATAATCGCCTATGATGATACATACTATTAGACTTCAGTAGACTTGAGTTTTGTCATATCATCATAAGAAACTGTGGTTTGGTCAAAAAAACGTTTGTTTTTTCAAAATTCAATTTAGTTACGTTAAAATTTTAGTAGATTCAAAATCTGATTTTTATTTATATTTATAATTATACCTACTTTCATGACGTGATTGTCCGAAAAATCTATGTGTATTGGTTACAATGTCATGAGTAAAACAGTCTTATACTTACATAATATAATCCCATTGACTTTAGAAGAAAGTAGTAAACATAGTGGATATCAAACCATTTGCTATAATAAGCAACAGTAACCATTGTAATACAGTCCGAACAATGTTCAGATAGAGTTCCAAGAAAAGGATAAATCAATAAAGTTCTGTTATTGGAGCTACTGTAACAATTTACTGCGGCAAGAGCGTGCCATGAAATTTTTCGCGTTATTTTCAGAATATTAAAATATACAGGATGTTCCGTTCATGTTTCAAACCAATGAACCGTTTAGAAATGTAATAAATTTTGACTTTTAACATATTTTTTCTTCGATTTTACCCCTTCAATTACCTGTATCGGCGACACTGCTTTTCAGAAAGAAACGTTTTGTACATTATTCTTAACGCACAATTGATGATTACTCATTTACAAATTTTGACATTTTTATCTTTAGCCGATTTAAAGATAATTTAGGAAAACTAACTCGAAAACAGGGTGTCTAAGAAAAAAACTTTACATGAACTACTCCTATTATTTTCCCATGAGGAACTTGCACACAAGTGTTTTTGAAACATGAACGGGACACCCTGTATACATATATAAGGTAAAAATAAAGTAGATTTTTCGAATTAAAATGGTAGGTACAAAAAAAGGAATAAACTTCCGTTTTGTAAAAATTGTAAATCATGTTTCTAATATCCATTTGTTCTCATTCTGGCACGTTGGTTTTTGTACATATTCTCTTCCATTTTTTAGGAGAATTAAATTTTACTTCACCATCACCATTGTTTAAAGTTTTCACTTATTATCCCTATAGCGGCAAAAGATACTCCTGTAGTCTTAAAATAATTATACACGATAATCTTCGACTGAGAATTAAATTCCTTTCTTTTATTTTTCACCTAAATTGATTTATTTTAATAAGAAATTACACTGAAAATGCGCATGACGTAACACGAAGAAACACGTCTTCTTAACTGCAAAACACAGTATGCACTGCAAGCTGCTACGGTGAACGCCACGCCGCCGATGTCTTTCTACCTCGGGTGTCGAATGCGGCTAATTCCAAGAAAATGACGCAGGAGTCTTCTTGGAATTCTTCTTGAAATAAAAATAAAAATTCGTAAGTTTAATTTTTAAACGAGTTTCTAAAAATTAAAGTTTGACATTTTGCAATTTCACTATTTCAGAATGGTGTAGAATTATTACTACAACTACTACTAAGTTTAACGTAATTATTGTTTAAACTGCAAAATTTATTTTCATTAGTGTTATATACATTATTCTTGCTCTTGCTCTTGGAAAATCTTAAGATTTACATACATAGAGTACATAATAGTGTTCAGATGTATGAATTGTGTAAATAACTAACTTACAAATAAAGCACAGTATTTAAAGTACTATGGTTTTTCGGGTTGCCGTCACTTTACGTACGGTACCTTTTATTTTCTTAGCCTTAGCTTGGAATCTTTGAACTGCCCTTGTTGTTCTTGGGCTATGCTCTGTGGGAGTTGATTGGTTAGGCTCGTCTTAATTTCGGTTTTTATTAGTTCTAATACCGTTACGGAAGGAAACGCTCCTCAGGCAAAGGTGAAACTAGTCGTATACGTGCTTCCAAACGTTTCGCCACTGTCACTGTCGACTTAGTGGCAGCTCTCCAAATATTTCGTCTGTGATTGAGAGAATGCGGTTTTGTCACTGAATTTTCTTCCAGTGTTTTGTTTTTCTTGGTGAAATTACGAGTCTTTATGTAATAATTTAGAATTGTTTATAATTCTGAATTTTTGAGGACGTGGGTAAATAAATTGTATAATGAGTTCATGAACCACTTGATTAACTTAGATTTGCAGTGTTAAATTTCCATAGTCGTCAAATATTTTTTTGTTAAATTCTTATATCTCTCACTTTCCCCGCAGTAGCTAGAAATAACGAACATTTCCTTTTTCATTTCTACGTTTTATGAAACGATTCGCCTTAAAGGAATGGGGAGAAAAAATAATAAAAGAAACTATACCAAGTACCTATTTATATTCCTTTTACACACAGAATATTACTTGTCCCAAACCCTGTCCCAGGTTATAACTACATAGGTGTAAGCAAGGAATTATTACGCCGGTTATTTCTCTGCAACACGTTTTCAGATGTTTCTCATTCCGCTTTTATGTACGGGGATAAAGTCCATTCAGAACCAGAAGTTCAAGAGAAATGGTGACTTATATTCGTAAAATGTGCTACCAACTAAAACTATGTACTAGAGATGTAATGTAGTGAATTCATTTAATGATTTATAATGATTTGAGAGTCATAATGAAATGAATTAAAACAGATGATTTAAAAATTATTAGTTTGGGAATTTTTACTATAAATAGTAAGAATATAGGAAATATGAAGGAAATGTTTTAGAGCTCATAAGAGAAATCTGAAAGGAGACATTTATCAAATGCAGTCTAGGTATTACACTTAAAATTCAGCGTGGCAGCTGATAGTTGGAGGCATTATTGGACCATTCATTTTCGAAAATGCGGCTGGCCAAGCAATAACAGTTAATGATGCTCTTTGTCGCGACATGATGAGCCTGTTTTTTGTGCCTAAACTGCAAGATACAGCCCGCGAAACAATTCAATTACTACATGAGTCATTTCTTGGTCAAGTAATTTTCCGTGTTGGTAATCAGAATTGGCCGCCCAAATTAAGCGATTTAACCTAATCTAAGGTTTATGCCAACAAACCCACGAACGATCACCTACGTCTGGAAGGAGAAAATTGAGCGTTGTATCAACGAAATTTAGCCACATTAATGTCGAACGGTCATGGAAAATTTCGACAAGAGTGCGTATGGGCCAGCAAAGCCTTTATATGTTCCTAAAATAGTAAATCATACAAAAAAGAACATATACTTTAGAAAATAATATATCTAGTATTACAAACTTTTTGAATCACAATTATTTTTATTAGATATGATTTAATTTATTTAGAAAACATGAAAAAACAATTTATTTCCACGCAGTTTTCTTTCAAATGCTGCCATATTTTGTAGGGAAATTTCCCCTTTGCTTCGCCCAACTCCCAATCTGAAATACTCAAGTCAACAAATAAGAGCTCCCATTTTCAGAGTTAACGTTCACCCCAAATTAATTGCTCCCACTTCTGTTTACGGAAATGTTTCATGTTATAATTAATTCCGTTTACCAAGTTACCGACCTTCAAGTATCTAATCAGTTGTCAAAACGATGATAGTATCGCTAAGCACACAGTCTTGTGTTTACTGGTATTAAAAGTGCTTGATGCGGGAATAATTCGTAATGGAGATGTATAATTCAATTATAGATACAAATGAAAAGTCATTTCTCTAGGCAATGACCCCTGTTGCTTATTCTCAATTTTCCTCTCATAGGTCTACAATTTTGAATTGTTTTATTAAATCAAAAAGAAATGTTTTCAGTGGCACTTACAGTGCTTCTTGTTAATTATATTCAAATATTTTGTACAACGTCATCCGGGGGTAAAAAATATGATAAACATATGTAACAGAATTAAAACTGTAGAAAAAGTTAATTGAATTTCAATATCCAAATACGGCAGAACTTACGTTTTCATGAAGCAAACAAAATGGTTTTAGATGAAAGTTGTCCACAACAGCAAAAATGATGTTTAGTAGGCACTATTCGTTCAGGAATACGAAGAAAACCTAGAGTTACTGGCCAGACGAAGAGAGATAGAGTTGGTTTAGGTTCCGGGCTACATAGGTGTCTCTAACAAGAGAGCAGACCAACTCGCTCCTCTTGGATCCAGGGGGATCCTGACCTGAACCAATCCTGGGAATCCACGAGGTAGAGACCCGTAATAAATGGCCCAGGTCAAAACTGGAGGATGAACAGAGGATGTAGGCAGGCCCATATAAGGGCCAACAAATATAAGACTATATGGCTGCTGAGCCTTGGTCGAAGAACCCTAAACCAAATGGTAGGGTCCTGACAGGCCATTGCAGACTTTGGAAGCATTTAAGCTTAATGAAATGTGGAGAAGAGGAGGATACCCCCTATTCATCTTCTGGGACACTGTTCAGTCTTCAGGAAGTAAAGGAAAAAATCTTCGATACCGAAAAGTTGCAAGGGGATAAAGGGAGGAAACAAAATCCTGGTTCTGACGAGGGTCAGAGGCAGACAGTGAATAGGTAATGGAATGGCGAGGTAAGCAAAAAGTACCCACTTGTGGCCTAATTGCCAGGCTGAGGCCACCCCAATTTACTACTACTGGCACTACTAGCTGGCTAGGCCATTTATTCATTTACTACACCATTTTTGTGAAATACCTATTTCAAAGTAATTCCATCTATATCCCAGGATGAGTAAGAATTCTTCAATAGAAAATTGTATTGCAACTGCTTCCATTAGATCGTCTCATTATATGAAATGATCTTACTGAACTATGTCAAAATCTGTCAAAAATATCACCCCAAAGTATGGATTTCAAATACTTGAGGTGTTATTTTTATAAAAAAGATATCGACAATATGCTGTTACTATTTGAAAAGTCTCTCTACTTTAACAGGGTGAAATTAAAGTTGTGACATCTTATAAGATGTGAAACTCGAAGAAATAGAAAATTTTTACCATAACTTCATGATTTAGATTGCCTTATTTCATTTTTGCTTTCTAATTAAAACTACAGCTTTAACAGCTGTTTCACATAGCTTCGAGATTCCTGGTTTCGTAATGTCCAGTTGTCAGTCCTACTGTTATCCTTGTTGATTGATAATATTCTTTCAGTAGGTTTGCCGTCAAATGATCCTTTAAAAAACTTCTTAGCTTGTCTGTGTCGAGGAGTATTTTGCTACCAGAGCATACAAACAACTTCGTATCCTAAATTTGATTTGGCATGAGCCAACTGCTTTTAGCTTTTAACAATAATTGGTGATTTACGTTGCTCCTTATTAACTCAGTTGTACAATATTCAATGGCCATCTCATCCCCCTAAAAACTGCGACGTGCATATCTAGACACATTTTTTTAACCGAATATATCCCAACTCCGACTCATGTGTTTCTGTTGTTTTATTAAGTGTTTTATTATTAGTTTACCAGATTAGATAGCAGGATTAACAGGAGGTCCGTCTCCCAGTCTTTCTGCTATTAATACCTACTGTCTTCCTGGTATAACTATCTTAAGATTTTTAGAAATTTGTACTTCGGGGATAAATGGTCAGTTGGCATTGATTGAGCATAAACAAAATTATTCAGTTTACAGCATTTATATTTTACACACCTAGGCTAATACTTTTATGACATCAAATGTACAACCAGTTGTAGTACTACTTCTCTGAGGCCCCCTGTGGAATGACTAATGGCCACAAATATGCCGAGGTGGTAAAAAATGTACCTACCTACCTCTGTTATTTATTTATTAACTGTTCTTTTGTTAATAAAAAAGGTTGTTATACAGATTACGTTCAAGTAATGATTCGCAGTAAGATTTAATTATGTTCACAAACTTATTAACATCCTTCCCGTAGATATTATAATTAATCGCTCGCTAGTTTTTGAAATACGTGTATCTTCCTACCTGCATTTTGTCACCTGTTCTCATGTAGGGTTACTATTACTTCAATATTATTAATCTGTTTTCGATTATTTTTCGTCTGTTTTTACCAATAGGTACATATTGTCGAGAATATTACCTTACCATTACCCATCACCCAAAAATTAGACAAATACCGTTTAACAGCATATGCTCGTTTTTGCATTGTTTTTAAAAATAAACAGATATTTGTTTCCTTTTAGATTTTTCAAAATATCTTCGAGACGGATTCAGGAAAGTGAAATAGTGCTTATCTTAGTATTAAAAAGGATATGTTCGCTGACCTTTTTACTGAATAAAATTTACTTTTTGACGTTTTTTAATTTTTTCGAATTTACCTTCGCTGGAAGATATAAGAAACTTAATATATTATTTCTTTATAAACTTACATCTTTATGTTGGAAATTATTTATTATTTAAATTTACAAAAACAAATCACAGGAACTGAACTTATAAAGATGAAAGCAGATAAATTGTCGAAACGTTAATTATTTTTTAAGTGCACGTTATAAACTGATGTGATTTTTTATATTTTGTATTTGGCTGTTCTTTTCAGTGTGGGATTTTGGTGCGGCAAAACTATTTTCATAAAAGTAACCCTTTATTGATCCGTTTGACGCAAAGGTTTATTTCACCTTTTTTAAATTAAAAAAATATGAATGAACAAAAACACATTTTTTCCATAATTCGTAATGCCACAAAATAGGCAATACGTTCTAAAAAACAATATTAATTAAAAAAGGTTCGTTGAAATAAGATCAACTAAAACAAATATTAAAGTCAGCATAACATAAACTAAATAAGAACAAAAAAATACTCCAGTTCATTTATTTATTATGAAACGAAATTTTTTATTATGAATTTATGTTTACTTTTTTACATTAAATGCAAACATACGAGCATCATCAATAAACAAAATCCAGAACATGGCTGTTTTCTTTTCAAAGTACGATTTCCGGATTATGAAAAAATGTTTATCTGCTCCCACTATAGTAGATACACTATTAGTGCATTGTTTTTAAAGAGATAAGTGGATTTTACCGTAGACGTGGAAGTTGCTATCGACAACGGGATGTAAGTAAGGTAACTTGCCTCCCTATGGAAAAAAGCGATTTTGAGTTATGATTTTATAAAAAAATAAATAGAAATATTTAATGAACATTACATTTTATTAATTTTTATGATTATTTATAGTAATTGTACTTTAATTACATTTAGTAACATTTATAAAATCTGAATAATTATTTCCCTCGCATTTACTAATTGTCACGTTTTCCTCAAAATGATTGGACCTCTCCATTTCAGTCACCGGAGGTTCAATATTACCTGATTGATATTCTGATATTATCTGATTGATCCATGATGGGACGTACTACTAGAACCTGGAGTTGAAGCGTCATTGTAAAGAATCCTGTTGGCTATTTCATTTTTGTTACTTAAAGTGTCAGCCAACATAATTTTCTGCAATTGTAGCTGATTTCCACCCACCATGTCTCTTGATTGCTAATACATCAACTCCTGTATTAGCCAGTAACGTTGCCGATGTTCTTCGGAATGAATGACCTGTATGTGTTTCAGGATGTTCTAGTCTCAAAAACTGTGCAATCTTATTAGGAATCATAGAAAGGGTATTCTTGCCAAGTGGTTGGTTGTAACATATATCTGCTCGATAACGCATAAAAAAGCGTGAAATTTCAGTTTTAATTTCCAATCTAATCTTGATATATTTCTTGAGAATTTCTAGGTGAGAAACAGAACGCAAACGAGAAGTAATAGTTGTAAACGTACGTGCCATACCATTTTTAGGATCTGGAATTGTAACTACAATAATGCTCTCAGCTTGAGGTATTTTGGGCAATAAAAATTCGGCTCATTTAGAAATAATAATTCAAAACCAGCAAACTTGCAATGTAGCTTTGTTTATAAATACCTTAGAAATGACAAAATCCAAACAACCAAGGCGACTTTGCAAGATTTCGAATAATGTCAAAATGAATTGATTAAGAAATGTCAAAAAATAAAACCTAATCTTTATTTCATAAACTATAAAGAACTGTGGGAGCAGATAAAATGTTGTACACCACAAAACAGTTAAGTATAATTTACCAGTCTCGGACTCTATTGCCAGCTCTCGCTCCGCTCGGGCGCAAAATCGTCCTGGACAGGTAAATAATACTTACCTCCTTTATGGTGTAAATAACTATATTTATTTTGGGAAATATACACTGAAAGAAATGGGCTTATTAAACTGTTTATCTAGAATAATGTATGTAATGTATAGCGCATATTAAAACTTTTATAACCAATATACAACTTTTATTTAAAAAAAGCAAGCATCTCCATACTCATTATTCAATCAGTTTAACTGGAAGGTGCTTAATACACCTTATGCATCTATGAAATAAAGGTTATAATGAATTACTTATACATTATTAGGTGTTATAGACTTTATATTCCAATTGTATAGTAGGGAACATTTGTTGTATAAAGACCAGTATCCGAATTTGTATATAACAATTGTATTAACAGAATTATTCGTTCTTATACTGAATATGTTTCCGTTTTTAACGTGTAAAACGCATCTTATAATGGTTAAGTGATCGTCACCTCTCGGTCATCATATGTCAGACCCGAGAGCGAAGTGCGCCGACTCAATAAGAAACCTGGCTATTCCAGCCGCTGATTTAGGGTTCGCCGCACGAGCTCATCCCTTCAAGATTTCAGTAGCATGCTATGCATGAAGCAGAACGGTACTCAACTATCTTATACAGTCCACTTTTATTGTCCATANCTAATACATCAACTCCTGTATTAGCCAGTAACGTTGCCGATGTTCTTCGGAATGAATGGCCTGTATATGTTTCAGGATGTTCTTGTTTTAAAAACTGTGCAATCTTATTAGGAATCATAGAAAGGGTATTCTTGCCAAATGGTTGGTTGTAACATATATCTGCTCGATAGCGCATAGAAAAGCGTGAAATTTCAGTTTTAATTTCCAATCTAATATTGATATATTTCTTGAGAATTTCTAGGTGAGAAACAGAACGCAGACGAGAAGTAATAGTTGTAAACGTACGTGCCATACCATTTTTAGGATCTGGAATTGTAACTACAATAATGCTCTCAGTTTGAGGTATTTTGGTATATCCATGTTCTCCTCTATGAAAATAGTCGACTTAATAATTGAGTATTCACTCCACACTCGCCGGTGACTTTAAAGTTCTCGATAAATATGCTAGCAGTGATGTTTCAGAAACACCACTATTTTTGCTCTGGCACCATTCTTTGAAATTTCTATATGCTTATCCGTAGCGCACTTTCCACTTCTCTGGCAATAAAAATTCGGCGTCATTTGCTGCACTTTCTATTTGAAAATCACTCATTTAGAAATAATAATTCAAAATCAGCAAACTTGCAACTATGTAGCTTTGTTTATACCTTAGAAATGAGAAAATCCAAACAACCAAGGCGACTTTGCAAGGTTTCGAATATGTCAAAATGAATTGATTAAGAAATGTCAAAAAATAAAACCTAATCTTTATTTCATAAACTATAAAGAACTGTGGGAACAGATAAAATGTTGTACACCACAAAACAGTTAAGTATAATTTATCAGTCTCGGACTCTATTGTCAGCTCTCGCTCCGCTCGGGCGCAAAATCGTCCTGGACAGGTAAACAATACTTACCTCCTTTATGGTGTAAATAACTATATTTATTTTGGGAAATATACAAAGATGCAAAATTAAGGACATTTGGTGTTCTGCAGGAATGAACTCAAATGGATGTCCACCGAAATTTAGGACAATTGGCAACCCCAAATAAAGTTATTGTAAAATACGGGATATGTAACCTTCTTTGGAAAAAACTAGTACTAATGACATGTTTGTCATAATGACAGTACCACCAGGCAACAACTGTCTTCCCATCTTTCAGTTCATCAGAAAACCCATTAATTTATTTCTTAAACGAATACTATCGAGATGCGGTATCCGTTGTTTAACTTTTTTTGAAAATCAAGTCAATGCGTGTAATTACTTTTTGTCTATCTGCTTTGGGTCATCTTATATACTCGTAGTTAGCCGTGGCAGATCTTCTCTAGGGCCTCCTATGTAATGACTAATGCCCAGAAATATGCCGAGGCGGTAAAAATTGTGCCCACCTCTTCTATTATTTAGTATCGGTTCGTTTGTTAATAAAAAAAAGTTAGTCTAAAGATTACTTTCAAGTAATTATGTCTCAGTAAGTTTAAATTATGTTCGCAAACTTATTAACAGCCTCCTCGTAGGCATTAGTTATATGTCGAGACCGTGAATAATTAGAACACCTGACATGGCAGTGACTGCGACTGGCGCGGCGGAACTCGCGATTTGTATTAAGCACATAAAATTAGTTATGTTGCCGTGCCCGGATGATATTTTCCAGTTTCCTTCCGAGCCGGCATCCTATCACTCCGGCTAAATTAACTACAACTCATTAATTCTAACCTGGATACTTAAAATATGCTAATTTCGTTTGTTTCATCTGCTTAATTATCTTCTATTTGTAATGGAGCCGCACTCGAATGATAATTAGAGAGATGGTCTTGTTTCGGAACTCGCGAAATGTATCACGTTTTCAGATAATTTGATATCATTTCGTTATACTTGTTGCTAAAACAAATTTATGTTCCCAACACTTCCCTTTTCCAAAGCGGGGGGTTCCCGAAAGTTTCGTTTTTGGACATTAGTTTCACTCCGTGGAGTAATATATTATTTCAATAACAATGATGATCTTGGGACTCTCACATTAGGCCAACCAATAGAGATTTTTGGCACACTTAAATATTACAGCAAATTTCATGTATTACCTTTTGTCTTAGTAAATGAAAACCCAAGTGATTTCCCCAGCAAAGTCGTGAACAATTTTTTTTTAAACAGTAAAAACTGCAAAAAAATTAAATTTGTTTGGCTAAGGCTGGAATCACCTTACTCTCAATAGGACATTTGTAGAGAATAAAAACCTATAAAATGGTTGGCCGATCGGTTCATTTTTTACCGAGAAAATCCGGAAAAACCTTTAAAATAGACCTTTTTTCAAAAATTCATAACTCCGTCAAATTTGAAGCTGAAAAAACAATCTTGCGGAAAATGACAGATGATAATATGTAGTTTAGTCGTGCGCAATCTGTCCGATGCAATCTGAAAGTAGACGACAAAATCTCCAAATTGTATATCTCGGATTTTCGCCGGGGTGATGAAAAATATGCTAAAAATGCCATTGAAAGTCGCCCGAAACGATCGAAAGTACGCTGCTTTCCTCACTACCGCTACCCGACTCTGGCTCGAGAGCAAAAATATACAGGGTGTTCTACTTAAGAAAAAAGTTAAGTTGGTGTAAAGTTGACTAAATTCGGCATTAAATTTCTACCACCCTGTATGAAATTAAGTCATTTTGAAATTGTGACAGGGAAGCTTAGAGTTTTACTTATATCCCCTATAAAATTTATCGCTCTAACTTTATTATTGTATAATACACATCTTTTTGAATTATTAGGTAGTGCATTTTAATTTTTTTTGAAAAAAATTAAATATATCAAAAACGTTAAAAATTGACGTAGAATCCAAAATTGCAATAATATACAGGGTGTTCCATTGAAAATAACGGAGATGACATCAACTTCCGGTATAACCGGAAGCATTAGGTGGACGTCATTATTTTAGTTGAGGGCATGCCCGAAAACACTATTGCCCAAATTTTCAAAATTAATATCGAAGTAGTTTCTTAAATATGTCTAATGTCTCGTCACCGTGGGACACACTTTATAGGGCTTTAAATTTTTTGAATAAAAGTTATGATTTTAAATACCATCTAAACAAATGATTGTGTGCACAATGCATGTGTAAAATTGTATTCAATGTGAAAAAATTAAGTCTCAAACCAGTGGCGTAGGTAAGAGGTAGTTGGTTTCTTAGTTTTCTTATTTATTTTTATCAATATGATTCATTCAGATAAATTTAAAATTATACAGAATGTTAAGCAACAACATATATAATGTTAAGCAATATTTTTCTTACCTAGATTTAAGGATATTCTTCATATCAGCAATTACTCTTGAGGCCCTCGTTTTTGGGGTATAGAATGTTACATTTTTCAACAGATTCTTTACAAAACAAAATTATTCTGTTTTATCTTTACTAAATGCTAATTTATACCAAAACAGTATAAGCTATGCAAAAAAGTTAAGGAATAGTTTTCGTTCTGAATAGAATTTATGATTCGAAAATGACAATTTTTTTACATTTCGAAAATGATGAAAAAAAAATGTTGTTTTCCAATGGCATGCCATAGTATTTAAACAAAACATAACCAGAATATTTCATATTTACGCCACTACTGGTTTGAGTTGAATGCTATTCGTATTTCATTAATATGCCGTGCACACAAAATTTTTATTAAACTATACCACTGCTACCATTTTTCAGTTTTTCTGAAAAATTGCACCAATAATTTTTTTATCTGAAACAACTCTAATCATATTGTGATATTCTACTCCTATTAAAATGCCCCCTGTACCAAATTATGTAAAGATCTATTCATTTCTCAAAGCTATATAAAAATTTATAAATGCAACAGTGCCCAGTATATTTTAAATTATTTCATTTATTTTACTTTATTTTTTATCATTTTGTATTCTTACTCCTTTCTACAAAATCTTGCATAATCAAATTTTAATAAATGAAAAGCAGACTAAAGCTGTTTGAATAATATCGAAATCAGGTTTCTGTTAAACAAACTGCTACTCCAATATTAAAAAAAATTAGCACCGAACATGACAATTATTTAAATATTCACTCTAAAACCGTGTCCAGACTTACTTATATAAGAGTTAAAAATTATTGTCCACATTAAAAATATGATCATCTAATTTTAAGTGTCCACAAAAAAAAAACAGATTTTTCAGAGTTAGTCTTAAGGAGGTTTATCTGATTTGGAATTGACGAACAAATATTCATAAAAAAATTAATACGAGCTTATTAATATGAAGAAAATCCTCAAAAAAAATTATGAGTAGTTTGGATACCTAAGAGACGATATATTAATAAAATAATTTTTTAGATTTAGTACAGAATCTTATGAGAATGCAGATTTTTTTGGTCTTTCCACTGAGAATGCGCATTAATTGACGAACAGTTTCCACAGCAACTTGTACAAATAGGAAACCGATATCTAAGGAACCGTATGACAGCTTCTAGAAATCGATTAGGTTAGGTTAAGATACATAATTTATAATAATTATCCCTCAAACTGCTGTCGTTAACTAACTTATCCTCCATATGCGTGATAGCGGCAACACCGTGGTCTCGATGTAGCGTATTATTTGAAATTCGCAGATGTCCAAATAAACAGAATGATCGAACGGGAGCAAGCACGCCAGCCAAGTGCAACGTTGCCAAATCTATAGGCTTTCTACTTTAGTCACTAGCGAATCTACAGAAACTTTCGTTAGACTTTAGACGGACCTCCGTACCCGATAAACCTCCTTAATTTAATATTCAGAAGTCATAGCATTCATTTTTCTACCACTTTGGCCAACATACCAACAATTCGATCCTTAGTGTATTCAAAAACATTTTTTAATTACGAAAAGTTTTAAATGTAAAACTTTAAAATTATTCTTAATCATATAATATGAGAGACAACCAATAAATCAAACTACCAAAATCTGAATTACAGTTAATACTAGAGGCAGCTTGTTTAAGTAATCTGCAAAATGTTTGCTTATTAAACTAGTAATAAACTCTTTTAGTGTGACGTCACATATCCAGGCAACCCGCAACAAATTGTCATAGTTGAAATTGTACAGACCGAATCTGAGCCTTGTGTACTATTTACATAGATACCATAAAAATGAACAACTTCAATTGAATTTATTTTTACAAGGATTTAGAAGTATTTAAGAACAATCAACACGTTTTTGGTAAAATAGATAAACTAATGTGCTTATAACTTATAAAAACGGTATAAAAGAATATTATTAAATTTAACTAAAGTAAAAATTTAACATTAGCCCTGTTATTCCTAATGCGCATGCTCGGAAAGAATAGCCTCTTACGCAGGTGAGATCTTGTTATTAAGTATTTTTATTGTTTTTCTTGGTGTTGTACTGTGTCAATGTGTTTATCGAGTGATTTTATTACAGTCGTACTCTTAACCACAACCAAACTTTTCTTGAATGAAATCCTGTTGCGCGGCTACTTCGCTTACATGAAATTATCTTTAATGCGCATGCTCAGTAACATTGATATAATTTTAATTTATTATTTACTATAAAAGTCAATATTGTTCTATATATTTAAATATATAAATTTTATAATTCTTTTAGTTTGTCACTTGGGGTTTCAAAAACTTCTTAAATATTTTTGATATTGCCAGAATATCGCAATATTTAAGGTCATGACAAAGAAGATATTTTTTGGCAAAGTACATAAGGTCGAAAATCAATCTAGTAAAAATATTGGGAATTTCTTGATGACAGTGTACACTATAGGGTTGCCTATCATTTGGCATATGTGACGTCACTACTAAAAAAGTATATTCATTTCATTTTTAAAATCATTAAAAGCCGAAGGTATGGAATGAAGTATCTGGTTGGTTATAACAATTAAATGGATATACCCGTTTTAAATTAATTATTAATATCTTAACGTAACTTAACTTGTGATAGACCATCGGCGCTTTTCTACATTGTATTTCTGCCTCGTTTCCTGCATTTTATCCATTGCTTTATCAAGTGATCACCTTTCTGTTAGAGATAAAACATCTTTAATCCCCCGTTTTCGCTGTATTCCTCATTCCTGGATGGCTTTTGATAAAAATTTGTAAATGACTTGACCATTTCTGGACATAGGTACCCTTAAAATTCGATAAGTCGTCGGTGTGAGAAAGTTCCGTCGAAAATTCCTCCGCAAAGTTTTTTTAAAGTTCTCGTGAGACTCGAACCGAGATCGAATTTTCCACCCGGTGGAGCTGCTTACCCCAGGACTCCGAAATAATTTAATTTCAGCGGGACGACCCCGAAATATCTAATAATTTCGCCCCCCATCAAGAGCGATTTACATCGATATTATTTATATTACTTCTTGTACTATGTATGTAATAGGCATACAAGGGCGGTTTAATATTTTATATCGAGCTTCGGGCGAACTTCACCCCCGGTCTCCCGAGACTGTTGCGTTAAGAATACGAAAATATACTCATAAATATTATCGAACAGGGCGGTCTGGGGATACAGAAAGTTTATTTAGTGAAAGTTTCGGTATTGAAAATTCCTTTTCAGGATTTTAATGAGATACTTTCACAATCACCAAAATATATCGCCAGATATTGCCAGAAATTATTTATTTGCAGCGTTATTTATAGCAGAGTGACGACGGTGATTGTCGGATGGGTAGAAGATGATGTTGAATAGCACATAGCACCTAGAGTGTACGTTTCCTATCCCAAAGCACGGGAACCGATGAAGCCAAATTGCGGGGAAGTGGAGTGTGTGAAGTAATCTGAGCGCGCAAACTTTGAGCAGGTTAGGATTAAGGCAATATTTTTATACTTATGACAAATAGTTATTTTTCAAGTTTGTAATTCAGAAAATAATATAATTTGTCTTACTTATATTAAATAAACCTACAAAATAATTTAAATATATTTATTGTCCATTAAGTAATACTAATTTATTTAATATTTGTCTTTTAGTAGATTTCACTGAATTAAATATTTTAACTTCATGATTTATTATCACATCGATATACTTTTCACATACAGTCTTCACAAGTTCTTATTCATATTTTTTAAATAAGTTCACATTCAAAAAGTTTTTTAATACATGATACACACTTTTATTTTTCTGTAGCTTGAGTGTACTGTTTTTATAGGAGTTATTAAAAAAATATATTATTATTTTTTCTATTTCTTAAATTGTCATTTTTCTGAAACATAATGATAAAATTAGTTTAACTAATGCAAAATGTAACGGCATATATTTTTAATATACGAATATAAACATTAAAATTGCTAAAGCTATTATTAAGATTTTTAAAATTTGGATAAAAAATAAAATTCTAACATTACTTTAAAATCTTTATTGTCCTTTAAATATTGTAACTTTATTTAGTACATGTCGTTTTGTAACTTTTAGAGAGTTAAATATTTTTGTTTCGTGATTTATTCTTATATCTACATATTTTTCGCAAATAGCTCTAATAAGTTCTAACACATGAAACACAACATTCTAACACAAGAAAATGGGGAAATAATACAATTTTATTCAGTAATAATCACCTGTAATTTAACATTAACGTATGTTTATTATTGAAATTATAGGTTGAGGGTTCAATATTTACAATTATTTTTAATAGCCATCATGAAAATAAACACCAATTGTGACAAAAAACTAATTGTAAATAGCCGGTTGATAATATGAGCCTGTATATTTACATCAGTTAATAACGTGGGCACTAAAAAACATGAAGCCAACACTGGAAATAAGTGCATGTGAGATGGAGAATGCTGCGCGACGCCGTCGAAATGTTATAAAATATTTTTATATTATTACTTACCTAAAGAATGAAATTTCATTACTATTGCGATCAGATCTGCTACTACAATCGTCAACGATACACTGTCCCATGATTGCACAAAGGAAAACAATATATTTAATAAAATAGTAACAATGTTGACACAGCGAATGTCTAACAGCGACTGAGAGCGCGAGGCTGGCATGGCCGAGATTTGGCTGACGGTTGGCTTTACCGGCTTGCCCCTACAGTTCAGTCTATTTTGTCTATGTTGAATAGTAATTTTTCGCGAAACTTACGGAAGGGTGGTATAAGAATAAGTAGTTCGTATACTTTTCTTTAAAAGGTAAGCCAAATAAAATCAACTTTAAAAATTAAATTATTAATGTTTTTAAATAAAGTAAAAGTACTAATAATAGCATATCTATCGTTTGTAATAAATACTCGTAGTTTGGTTCCTTTTTATTTTATTAGGAATTGTTAATCTTATGGTTATCTTTTGCTATCGGAATTATATACAGGGTGTCTCAGTTTTATTATGAAAAAATTAAAGTAATTATAAACCCTTTATAAGTAGGAGACTTTGCTGTACTTATGGAGTATTTCAGAAATATGTGGTAAAATTTTAACCACGTATGTAATTCATTAAAAGCAACCACGTTTGACTGATGTATTTTTTCGAAAATCCACACTTCTGCTCGGCGTTTTGTATTACTGAACTGCTTATGAATTAAAAAAGTACCAATGTAACGAACGCAAATTTCTATGGAATAATTCACTGTCTTAAAATTGTTTGTAGTGTACATACTACACCTAATTTTCATATTTTTTTGTGCTTTTCATCGTTTATTTATTTTAGTTCATTGCTAACTCAACGGTGGGTAACAAAAATTTACTATTTTATTAAAAACCAAGAGGTTTTCGAAAAATTTTATTAGACAAAAGTCGTTTTTCATAAGATTAATGCACGTTTAAATTTTTGGTACTTATTTCTAGAACACCCTGTATAAACTTAATTCTAATTTTTAACCATTTCCGAGGTACAGGGTGTTGAAATTAATTAAAATAATATGTTCTAAACTAATTCTGAAGATTTCGACGTGGAGCATAGGAGTTTTTATTCGAAATAAGTACAATTTGTAATATATTGTAGCCATTAAAACATCAACGAAGAATTGTCATAGAATTGATAAATCTGGTGAGATCTGGGCCCCTGAGAAAATAAAAAAAATTTACGCCAATGTTTTCTTTCGATTTTTAGTACTACAGTCACTTAATTTTTATTACGAACGAATTTTCTTCTGTATATCAAATAGTTTTAGATTTATATTAAATTATACGATAAGATTAGTATTATCTAATTATGTCTATAAAATAATAACTAAATGTCTCGTTTCGAATGAACTGAAATTTTTTATTAAAAATTAAACTAGAAATTAAATAAACTACAAATTCAACTTTTAAAATGTCCAGTCTCAAAATATATGCCACAGGTTTACAGATTTTACAACTATGAACTTGCCTTTAATTAGTTTCATCTTTCTACTTTGAACACGAAGTATTTTAGAAATGTAAAAACATCCTGTTGAAGAGACTGTTGAGGTTTCAAGATAAGCTTATAAAAGTATATAGCAGTCTCTTCATTTCTCAGGATCTCTTGTTTCCTTAATTTTTTCAGTACAACTCTGGGATACCCTACATAAAAATTACCATCTTACCTTTCTTGGAAATTTTCTTGGAATAATTTAAGTGTATGTAAATTATTTATTCTAGTTTATCTTCCAAATAAATTGAGCATTAAACATTAAAAATAAATTACGAAATAGATACGAATTTAAAAAATAGATAAATTTCTGCATCAGGACTGTATGAATATAACGTGTTTTCAGCTAAAAGATTAATTCTTTTTCCACTATTAAGTAATAGAATATTTCCAGAACAACTCGTATATTATTTAATTTCAACAGAAAACATAAAACTTGTTGGAGATACGTTCAGGATTTTTGGATCTGTCACTACAGAAAGGATAAAGAACAATTGATGAAAATCTGAAAAAAATAACGCATCCTTTTTTGGACAATTTAATTTAAAAAATACTTTGGGTTCATATTGTTGAATATACCATTCATTAAATGCTTCAAATAATTGTATAAGCTTTAGTAATTGCTAGTTGAATATTCACATCGACGAGTCTAGTAAATAACAGGATAAATCTCTATAGAAGGTGGATAAATAAAAGGAAACACAAAAACCAATTTTGTTCATATGATTAGAATTTTGAAAACGAAAACAGAGGTTTTGTAAACAAAATGTGAACTAAGGAAGAATTATTCAGGGTAAACCATATTGAATTGTACATAAAGTAACATGCGATTTGTGAGGTCATAATAATGTAATCTGGCCAAACTTACCTTAGTCCAAAAATTGATAGTAACTGAGATACAGGGTGTCAAACGAATATGAATGAAATACTGGTCAGAAACATAACGGTAACCTAAATTCTAACACTAATTAAGTGACAAGTTTGACATAACTAGTTTTGAAAGCGATTTTCATTGTTTCTGTTCTTATTTGCAGGACTACTTTGGTATAGTGTTTACGAAAATAGGTGAAACCGTATACAAACTAAAAGTCGGCATCTCTTTATTGTACCCGGGCATAATACAGATATGTGACAAGTATTATATACTTACGGCTGAAAAGCTAAAAAAAAATGCTATTCAACGGGATGGCCAAATACAGGGGGTTCTATTTGAAAAAACCTATATTTATGTAATATCGGAAAACTGTGCGATTTGTAAAAACTGAGTACGCCAATGGCTTCTTCATAAAAAGTAGAACAAATAATGTTCAAACTTTTTTCTCTAAATTTAATAACAAAAAAAAACCTGCATATCTAAAACAAATCAAGTTAGATCTTTTGGTGTAACCTTTCCCAAGTCAGTTGAAAAAACGCCTGGCAATAAAATTTAATGACTTTCATAGGCGCCCCTCAAAAAGTTTTCTGCTAAAGGTAAAAAATTACAATAATTTGTATATGTATAATGTGTAGAAAATTTCTATTATGTGTTCATTTGACCAACAACATATTTTAATTATTTATGTCCTTAAACAATTTTATTATATTGATGGTAAATTTCGTTTTGTTCCGTTTCAAAAGGTCTACAAAATGCCATGTTGTAATAATATTATTTCACTCTTTCGCAATTGCAATATGAATGACTAATAGAAGGTATAATAAATTAAAATTACCTGAATCACACTAAATTCCGGATTGCTGAACTGCACTGCTGGGCAATTTGTCGACCACTTGTCAACAGCTGAGATTTATTGGCAGTGGCCCAATGCAGCTGTCTTTGTAATTCGTTTGTCCGCGCTCGCATTCTTCAACTGGGCGTACACATTTCTACCACCTCCACGTTTAATTCGACCAGACCTGTATATGGGTATGGCTAAATAAATATAGGAACAAGTTTTTCAAATATTTCAATGCCGAGTTGCTGCATCAGCGACCGAACATACTGTCAACCTCGTGGTTCTTCAATTGATATCGGAAAGACTGTACCAGCGAAGTAAACTCAAAAGAAGAGGATGGGACATCGATATCAGATTTTTTGTATCTATCACCCTTTTGGCTGTAATCCATAAAACTATCAAAAATCAAACACCCTGTACAATTAATTATGAGACTCCCTGTATACTTTCTCTGTACAAGATATTTCAGGTTAAATAAAACTATTTTTTTAAGTGCTTTAGGAATGTTCTTATATTCCACAATCCATTTGAGTTGACTTTCTCCAATATAAATCCAAGGCCTTCACTGATCCTTTTAGTACGAGGGGTTATTTAAAATTTTTTCTTTGTGGCATAAATGCCCATAATATCTCAAACACTAGTGTTTTGTTGTACAGGGTTATCCAAAAGTCCCGGTACGGCAAAAAAGTTTTTGAGGAAAGCATTTTGGGAAAAAATGTTTCAGACAAATATGTAAGGATTTTTCCCTGGCTATCTGACGGTGACCTTGGATTTGACCTTAACTGACCTTCAAGGTCATTTGAAGGTCAAGTTAAGTTTTTTTAATGGAAACCCCTATTTTTTATTGCGGATTTGGAAAGAGCAGGAAATTTTACGTCTAAACATGGTCTTGACCATGACTTTGACAGTGACCTTCAAGGTCAAATGTGAGTCGACTTCCAAAACTCCCGGTACGGCAGAACCTTCGAAGATAGCATTTTGGGAAAAAATGTTCCAGACAAAAGTCTAAGGATTTTCCCCTGGCTATCTGATGGTGACCTTGGATTTGACCTTGACTTTGATCTTCAAGTCATTTGGAGGTCAAGTTATATTTTTTAAGCAGGAACCCCTCATTTTTATTGCGAACTTGGAAAGAGCAGGAAATTTTACATCCAAAAATGGTCTTAACCATGACTTTGACAATGACCTTCACCGTCAAATGTGAGTCGACTTGATGCCGTACCGGGACTTTTGGATAACCCTGTATAATAATTTCAACTGTTACTACTTTCACTACAATTTCCGACCCAATTAAGTTGTCTAACGCGTTCTGGAACTACGCGGCGGTGAGCGGGTAATCCATTAATTACAGCAATTGTTGAAACCACTAAAACAATAAAACAATGCGCCTCGTCACGATCGAGACAA
Source organism: Anoplophora glabripennis (assembly GCF_000390285.2). Classification (NCBI taxonomy): domain Eukaryota; kingdom Metazoa; phylum Arthropoda; class Insecta; order Coleoptera; family Cerambycidae; genus Anoplophora; species Anoplophora glabripennis. The sequence continues at coordinate 362,565 of NW_019416589.1, forward strand.
AAATATATTAATATTTAAATACGGGTAAGCTCGCATCTAATAAAGATTAATAACGCCCGGCCACTTGGCGGGCTATCAAACGAGTACGCGAGAAGGGCCGCCGCCTGTACGACCCCTGTTATCTTTTCCTTCCTTTAATTTTACGATCTTTCAGTAGTTTCCAGCCGGTTCCGCTCTGTTTAATCGATACACAATCGACCTAATCATATTTTATAAGATGCCCCCGGATAGTAGGGGAGAAAAGAAAATGCCATTTAGCGTTATCGATCTCTGAATTATTAAGGGAATGCGGCATTTCTCAGGCCTGGTTATTTCCCACCGAAGTGAATGATAGCGAGGTTTTAGCTTGTTTTTCTGATATTATTCGGTCAAACATAATTTGTTATGCGAACTTGACTTCTAAGAAAATATATCGATACTTACATAAATTCAATAACTAACATATATATATGTATATAATATATATATATATATATGTATATAATAAGTTCGGAAAATACACATCTTAAAATTAATTGTTGTTCGAATAAAAGTATCGTATATACTCGCATGTGCTTCTCTATTAGTAGATCTCAACACTATGTACCATTTCAAAAATTATAAACTTAGTTAGATAAGTTATCTAATTATCAGTTTAATTAAATTTGAGAAAGTACATAATTTTGAGACTAATCAAGAAAGAAATACGTCCAATTTTAGCGAAAAAAGCAATTCACTTTTTATAAACCATTCATTTATTAATATTAAAATAACCTATTTTCACTGAAAAACTGTTAGTTCACATTAAGCTAAGATATATTTCTAATAATCTTATGTCATCTACATCTTAAAATATGTAGATTAATAATAAAGAGGCGAAATGTGATATTACACTAAAAATAAATTAACATTCAAATAAGATTTATTACAAAACTATGAACTTATTATTAGTTACTTTTCACAATATATATGCTAGGCAATATCCAAAACTAGGATTAGTTCATGGCAAACGATATTTATTTAGTCCAAATAAATCCTTTTTTCAGTGTA
>NW_019416589.1:364383-404463 GCF_000390285.2 Anoplophora glabripennis
GTTTTTTGGCACGAGAATTACGAATTTGATGCTGAATTTGCCGCTATCTGTACAGGGTATTACTCTCTGTTACTTCAGTAAATCAGAACACATTTTGGTGTGTAGTAACTCCTGTTTAGAGATTGCCCATTCTTAATGATATACTTATTCTTAATATTTAAACTAACTTAATAACTTTTTTAAGAGGTCCAATTCTAATATGTTTGGGTTAGCTCGGCTGACTTGGAGGTTACATTACATTATATTTTTTGCTTTTTGATTAAATTTAATTTCGGATAACAGATAGCCAAAGTTGTCCACAATAAACATTGTTTTAACAAAAACTTTCAGAACTACTTAAACTTTACTTTACTTTACTTTACTTAAATCCAGCGCTACGGAGTTAAATAGCATATCCTACTGGAATTTACTAAATTTATACATATTAACGAAATCACACAGTAATATATGTATGGATCTATTTAAAATTACGATGTGAATTTACAACTTTTTTGTAAATTTATATAAGCTCGGTAATATTCAGGCACGAATCATAGGTAACAGAATTGCCAATGATTCGTGCAGTAATTTTGCGTTTTTCAAGGTTTACATTTTTTGCAGTGAGTATTTAAAAAAATAAAAATATTTTTGAAGTTTACCGGAGTGTCCTAGATAAAAACTTTCTTTTTAAAATTCACCAAAGAATACGAGGTTTCATTTTTGGTCACCATTTGTGAATCACCCTGTATATTAAAAAAAATGATATTAATTTGTCAACTAATAATTAAAATTGTAAAATAATGTGTGTGTAAGTTAAAGTATTTACAGAAGAAGGAAGGTGCAATTTACATAAAATATATCTAAATTCAGTTAAGAATAATTCCATAAAAATAAAAATATCTAATTATTTTTTAGCGAGACGTGATTATGCACTATATTTGTAATACCATACAACGTTTCCTTCAAAACATATTTTTAGAACATTAGTACCAAATGGGAGGCAACAAAGTGTTAAAAAAAAGAAACAGAAAATCAAGTACCTTTAAACGAATAAGACGAACTGAAAAATAAAAACGCTCGTTTGGTAAAAACTGCATTCTTAAATAAAAACTGTTAATACTTAATATTAAATTTAAATAACCTTTTTCCTGTATCTGCAGAAAACAATTATTTATTTCACAATGTACAGTCCTTGACTATATACACTGTATAGTCAAGGGTACAGTTTACTAAGGGATATTACATCATAATAAAAACGCAATATCTGGAAAAATGTTAAAGATATCACATTGAAACTCTTTTGGCTGTCTTTTCAAAAGAAATCCCATTTAAAATAACACAATTTTCCTATATTTTGGATGTGCTACATTCAATTCTTTTCGTGATGCGTGTATCAAAAAATTTAATAAAATCCCAACAATTTTTATTCCTAGGTGCAGTACCTTTATACCTCGAGCAGTAAACGGAAAAAGAAAGGGGGGTGGCAATTTTCGCACAACGGCTTGTATATTGTAAACAAAACCAGCTAAGATATCGCTAGAATTAGCGGTTCTAAAAATGTTTCTTCGTATTGATCTGGCAAGTTCTAATATTGTCAGTATTAAGCAAAATAATTCTATTTTAAAAAAATATTTCTGCCATTCGAATTTTCATACCTCGATTTATTTACCGTTTAAATTTCCTCTCTAAGTATTGTATAAAAATTTCAAAGATCAACATCTCATATTTGTGAGCAACTATCAGTTTTCTATACATACGTATGTGTGTAATTTGTAAAATTAAATTTAGCGATTAGGTAAATATACAGGGTGATTCACAAATGGTGACCTACAAATTACTACTCTTTTATGTTTTTCGAAAAAAACCTGATTTTCGAGTAAAACTTAAAAAACAAAATGAGAACACACTTCGATATTCGAATATAATGCTTTTTAAAATTACATAGTGGGCTGCGATAGCAACTATGTAATTACAGCAGTTACATAGAAGAAAGAATGAATAATGCTTTTCATCAGGTTCAAGCAACAATAAATTTCGAACAAATTACATTTTCGTTACAAAAAACCTGTCGCACCTGTGTGCAAATGGAGGAATTTTTTTATAATTTACTCAAATAAAATCATTAAAATGATAACTAATGTTATTCATTTCTTTTCGAATAAATAACCGAATGATTAGTGCTTGTGATATCATATCATTTAAGTCTATACTAAATGTGTTTTCAGTTGGTTTTTTAAGTTTTTCTCGAAAATCAGGATTTTTTTCGAAAAACATAAGAGAGTAGTAATTTGTAGAAAATTGAAACGCGAATCCGAAAATATAGTTGCTTCCGTAGAACAGTGACATACTATTTTATTTAGAAAAATATGCCACCGATACCCTATACCTCCGCCACTGGAGCATGTAAATTTTAGAAAAAGCCCTCAGATTTTGGGCAATGTTTACATAAATACATGTGTCAAATTTCAAATTATTTCACTTACTAGTTTTTAAATTATTTAAAAAAAATTAAAAATATTTTTTGATGTTTAACACCCTGTATCTTTTTAACGAAGCATCCTAGATAAAAACTTTATAGGCAAAATTCCCTTTAAAATTCATCAAAGAATACGAGGTTTCATTTTTGGTCACCATTGGTTCACCATTGTGAATCATCCTGTATAAATTAAAAGGAAGAGGAAGTATTACTTTTAAACATTTCTTCTTTTTACTGACCTGAAGTGAAAAAACTTTATTTGTTCAATGACTCCGTAATTGTCGTTAATTAATAAATTATTGTCTGTCTTCACGGTGTAATTTCGTTTTTTACTACATCCATGTTGAATCAATTGGATACAAAAATACGTTTTACGGTTTAATTCTATGACAATATATACAATTGTTGAAATTATAATTACTGCTTTTAAAAATATGCGTTGATAAATATGCTCCTTAAAGAAAATTATAAAATAAACGCATTTAATTGTTTTGGGTCGATATTTCGCAACTACATTTTTAAAAAATTAATAAATTTTAACTGTTTTAGGTGTGTTCCTAAACACTAAATGCATTTTTTTCCTGGAAACTGTTAATATTTCGATATAAAATAACAAGACGTTTTTGCAAGGTTTTATAATGACCTTTAAACTGAAGCGATTTTTTGTGAAACCACAAATAAAAAAATGATGATCATTTATATCAATTAGGGCCATTAAGCCCATTAAGGCTTAGGCATACTTTTTTTGTAGATATAGTTTGTTGTCAATAATAAGAGTACCTTTGAAAAAATCGCTTAACTCAAATGAAATATGGTAGGAAACTAATTTAAAAAATTGGTTGTGGGGTTATGTAACTAATGCGGCTTATTGAACCGACATATATTTTGTCAATATATCGTAGTTTACTTGTCGAATCGATGCAATGGCCATACACATATTGTAAATTACTAGGAAATTAATCTCCGACCCTAGGATGAATTGGTTCTATTTAATTCAGTGCCATATGGTTGTGAAGATAGACAGAAAAATAGAGAAAAGTGTGTTGACTACTTATTTTATTTCTTTTGAAAGAACTAGTTAAATTGCAAAGGAATAAAAAACGAAGGAATTGGTTTAGCAAGCCAAAAACAGGAATGGCAATAATCGCATTTAAAACTATTTAAATTTTTAAAATAAACTTATGCATGATGTTATTCGAATTTCTATAAAACCTGCGCATGAGTAAGAGACGTTTCGTGGCAACAAATTATCTCTCGACCACTGAGGCCAACTACCAAACAATTTTACTTGCTAATCGGATACATTTTCCTAGTTTCATCAATAAATCGTTGCCAGAAATGATCACACGTAGTCTACGAATTGAAGAACAGCGACATATTCGTGGAACCTGTGACCTTATGAAATTTTATTAAAATTTCTTTAAATGTGAACGAGTTCTCTTAAAAGATTGGAATTAAAAAAAATATGGTTTGTAAGAAATGACAATAGGATTAAGACTAATATTATTTGATGTAAATCAGTTTAGAATTAGGAACTTATTGAATATGCAATGCCAATTCTGTCATGTCTTATTATGTCGCTAAGATGGCAGTGCCAACACCAGCCGATGGCGGTTAATCGGTTACCACTGTAAAACTCCAGTGCTTTGGATTTAACAGCTACGAAACCCCAATCCAAAATGTCTGCTGATGAATCGTAACATTTATAATTTAGAGTTGTTTCGGAATCATAGAACCGACTGTGTATTTGTCTTGGAAAATCAAAAATCAAACAATTAAAAAATATTTTATGAAAAAATAACAAAAAATGGGAATCGATGACTACATAAAAAAGAAACATATATATTTGTATCGTTTATGTAAAAAATAAGATATGTTCAGAAGGCGAGAAAGCATCGGGTGGATTCGACATGCCCTGGCATTTTTTCCAAATTAACAATTCTGGGAGATAAGAATTTATTTTAAATTTTGTATACACTGGATAAGCAATAAACGTTTTGAAAAAAAAAACGAAAATCCAGTAAACCTGACATGCGTTTTTATTATGTGGACGACAGACTGGGTTTCAAGTTCCAGTTTTAACCAGAGTACATTTACATGAGTATCACATTCTCTCTCTTCTGCGTGAATCTGTCTCGACTCCAGCAAAAAGCCTTTTAATTTTATACAACTATAAATAACCTCATGTTACTTCTCCCTCGTTAACCACAAATTTTCTTCACCCCTTCCGCTGTCTCGAATCGTATTTCTGTATAATTTATATCTAAACATCATATGCGAGTAGAGGGCCATATTCCATTGTCGCCATAATCATCAACATCTGATTAGAAGCGACCCAGATATTGCGGATCTCGCCAGATGTACAAAACATTGTCACTTCCTACCCTTTCGCTGAAGGGTGTCACCCCAAATATGCATATTTCATGTCGCCTCGCCTATTAGCGGTGAATTATGGCAAGGCCACAATTATTCAATTACGGTCCTGTTACCTGTTATTCCCCGAAGTTTTCAGGACGCTCTGATTTTCAGGCGATTATCTTTCACTGAAACAAAATATAGACCGAATATCCGTGATTTGGAATAAATATTAACATGTTAAAACTAAAATGTTTAAAATAATTTTGTATCTATTGAAAAAAAAAATTATTAAATACACATAGTGTTTTATTAAGAATGGGGGATGTCAAAAGGGGATGATGGAGACTTAACAAAATGTCTACTGAGAGAAACCGACCAAATAAGAAAGTCTGCCAAATATAATAAATATTATTTTGCTATCACGACTTTATTATCTTAAATCGAAGCTTTTCCAGAACAAGAGGACACCGTCTTACGATAAATAGGTACATTTTCTCTGGCATTCTTTTACTAACCGTAAATCGATAACTTATTGCACTAAGTATAGTCTTTCCGATCTCAATTGAAGACCAAAAAGCTAGGCAGTATGTACCAGGTTCGGTCGCTACGCAACAACTCGACATTGAAATATTTGATAAACTTGTTCCCATATTTATTTAGCCACAGGTTTGTTCTAACTTAACGTGGAGGTGGTAGAAATGTATACGCGCGGGCAAAGAACGCACAAGCACAGCCGCACTAGGCGACTGGGCCATAAATTTCAGTTGTTGACAAATTGCCTAGTAGTGCAGTGCAGCAATGCGGAATTTGGTGCGATTCAGGTAATTTTAATTTATTATACGCACCTTCTATTAATCATTCATATTAGTTGCGAAAGGGAGAAATAAGAAGGATATTTTGTTTACTAGTACTATATAACATGGCAGTTTGGAACAAAATGAAATACCGCCAAACAACATTGAATTAGTAAAACCTGTTGTTGATGAAACGGGTTTAGAATTTAAAAATAAAGATGTTCATGTTCAATGTCAGCGTCTTATTTTAAATATTTACGATTGTTTAAAAAAGGAAGAAAATGAAAAATCAGATAATGAAATTATAAGTAGAATTGACATATTATCTAAAGTTTCAGTGTTGTCAAAGAACGTGTTATAGATCATTGCGTAAAGAGGAAGCGAAAACAAAAATTTAAAAATATCGATGACATTACGAGACGTAATTCAGCGGACAATTTATAATTTATATAAAGAAATTAAAGTACCACCTTTGGACATGATTAAAGATAAATTGCGTTCTTGTCGAGCAGTAATATATTTAATTAAAATGTAAATGTTTTTTGATATGTCATAACCAAAATTTACCATCAATATAATAAAATTGTTTGAGAAACACAAATAATTAAAATATGTTGTTGGCCAAATGAACATATAATAGAAATTTTCTACACATTAGATAGGTACAAATTATTATTTTTTACCTATAATAGATAGCTATTTTAGGGACGCCTATGAAACTCATTCAATTTTATTGCTAGGCGTTTTTATACATGTTCAACTAACTTCGGAAAAACTATAACTGGCTTTAGTTGAGACTTATCTATTAGGAGAACAGCTTGGCCAGTGAATAGGTGCATTTTGTCCTAGAAAAATTTTTGTTTAAATGATTTCGACCATTGTGTGGTGGGGCAGCGTTAAGCTGAAACTATATTTGTCGAATATGAGGTATATCATTTAACAATAAGTAATGTATATTCTAAACTTTAGAATCTAAAATAAATTAATGGTATGTTCTTCTAATACATAAATAAAAATGTTGTAGGTACTGTATCTTCCGTTGGTTAAATAATTCCAATTTTAAATGTTATATATATTGTATATGTATTTCGTTGTACTAATATCCATTGTTGTTTTTTTTCTTTTCTAATAATTTTTCTCTCTTGCTCTCCTGTTTTGTAGTTGGGCTTTTACACCTGTAGAACATAAATAAATAAAATTTATTTTTTATTATTGTAGATTATTTTGCTTTACATACAAGTATTTGACATAATATTTAATTGTTTTCTGAACAACATCAATATTTTATCAGTTGCAGTATATTATGAACAAATGTTTTTTCTTTCACTATTTGACATAATCATAGTTGTAGTCACAGCACAACGATTACATCATTAATAAATCAGTTGTTTTCCTATTGTTGGCAATAATACTTTAGGGATATTCTATTTCCAGTACTTACTTTTTTTTATAATGATTAATAAATGTAGAATATAAAAAAAATCACTAATAATAAATTGACAATTTAATCTAGGCATACTGTAATAATTGAACAGTGTCATATATTTTTTTCTCTATTTTCCTTAATACTCATTTCTACCAATTTTTGTGGTACAGTTTAAAATTTATTAGAAAGTATAAACCAAAGGTCATACGTTACGGTGTCGAGTTAGAAGTAACACTTGATGATTAATAATAACTTCATAGACATGTTTTAATGAATTGTTTTGTTGTAATAACAAAAAGTTTTTAATAAGTTATTTATTAGTTAATTTAAAATAACCTTGGGCTCATAAACGGTTCTTTCTCTCTTAAACTAATTAATGAATACTGAAAAGTTATATTAACTGTATACGTTTGCAAATTAATTAAGTCAGGTCAATGAGAATGCAATAAATACACACTTTAAAATAATACAAAATTGTTTTCATAAAAAAAATATAATTTTTCAGGTACTTTTTCATTAATACTAATAATAATATAATAATAATAGTATTTTGTGAATAGAATCTTACTTAATCCTTCTTTAATTATATATTTTTTGTTTGCATTTTTATTTTACCTTAAAGGTACTAAGCCAATTCAAATTCTAATAATTTTTCAAAATTTATGTTAAATGAACTTTTTGACATCAATTTTATCAAGGTTTGTAAAAAATAATATAATCAAATTTATCAATAATTATATAAAACAAAAAATCTATCCAAACAGTATTAATTACTTCAAATTATTAATAATATTGTAAAGGATATATTATTCTTGCACATTGAAAAGGCAATAATTAAAATTAAAAATTTGGTATCAAATATTCGTTAAACTTTGCTTTTTATAAATTCCCATAAAAAGAAGTCGCTACTTGTCATATCTGGACACCTTGAAGACCCACTCACTGGTTCCTCACACGAAATCCATCTATTGGAAAAAGTTTTGTGTAAAAACTGACGAACCGCAACGATTGTGAGGTGGAGCACCATTATGTTGCATCCACATCCTTCGAAGTGTAGCTAAAGGAATGTCGCTTAACAAATCTTCTAGAGTGTTTGTTAAAAAGTTTAAATAAACTGCTCCAGTTAGATGCTGGTCAAAAAAGAATGGTCCAATGACATGGGTTCCCAAAATTGCTCAACACCCGTTCAAGGACCATCGTTGGCTTATGAGTTGTACAGAATTGGTGAGGATTTACTGTGTCATAATAATGCCAATTATGACTCTTAACGAAACCATTTTTATGATAAGTAGCCTCATTGGAGAACATACTCCGGTTTAGACGCTATCTAGCCTCATCTAGAGGGCTGAAATCGAGATTTATTTCAAAAACAACTGATTATCTCGAAAACGTTAAGTTCTAAACACCATGTACATTTAATAAACTCTACCTAATATTAACCAAGGAATTCAAAAATGCAATAATATACAGCGTGTTCGTTTAAAATAACAAAGTTTTGCAGCGCCTACGCGAAATGGAACGCCCTGTAAAGCTAAAAATATTTTCTTTACGTGCCCCACATGATTCCAGACAACTTTTATTAAAACCATTTTTTTATAAATTTTACAGTTGCAGAGTTACAGAAGAATCCCTCTTAGGTGGAACACCTAATGTTGACAAAACACCCAACATTTTTGTAATTTTTTTTGTAATTAGTATTTTTCATTGTCTTCCCACTAATTGGCATCACTGATTATTACAGCTCGTTACCACTGGGTCTCTGAAGACTGAGAGGGAGGCAGGGTTTGTCATACGCTTTATATATGTTTTAAAATCAGAACGTTTTAGTCTTCTTCTTCTTCTTCTAGTGGTTGGTTCTAATAAGTCCCATAGCACTGCGGCCTGATTAGGCGTCCCAATACTAGTCCTATTCAGCAAGTAGATTTGTCCTTTTTACAAACTCCAAAAGCTTCCTTGCCGACACTTCTCTCAGTTCCTTGGGTTCCAAATAGGGTCTCCAAGGAGCGCCATTCTGCTACGTGCAAGTCCCGGGCACTCGCCCAGGATATGCAGAGAAGTTTCATTCGCCGATTCACATCCTTATGAGACCTGTCACTCTCCTGAGCCGGATTCGGTTCAAGCTCAGTTTTAGTCTTAGTTTACATACACTTTTGGTCACCTATGGAATTTTGTCGGTGGAATATTGCAACGCCCTGTAACATTAATCACTGTCGGTAGTAATTTAACTACTGTGGGAATACTTCTGCGGTCACCAGGTACACACACAGACATTCCGAATTAAACTGGACGTAACCCTAGCCAACATCAAATTTCATGGCGGTCGATCAACATGCTGAGCCGTTAATGACTCTATTGTGCTTCAACTGAAATACCTCAATACTTGAATGTGTTCACGGTGTATTGGTATCGCATCGACATGAGCGATCTTACGTAAACACTGGCGGTTTAATGAAACTTTCCAACACGATTAGTGTCTCGCATAAGACTGCGAAGTAATTGAATATTCCAGACGAATAAATCTAACAGGTGTTCAAGGCTCTTGGCGACGAAATAAGTTTAGTTACATCGGAGGCTTCGTTAATTGTTGTAAGTTTTGTATAGAAATTGCGTATAGTAAATAAAGGCAACTATTCACTTCTTAGAGTAACTTCAGAGCGGTAATCTGCAGAAGAGAACGCAATTTGCTTGCTTAAACATAAAAAAGTTGAGCAATAAAGAGCATTTTCAGACGTTTTATTAACAGAGACTGGTTCTGTAACTTTTTTGCCACGTCTACAGAATGTCAAAGTTTTGCAGGTAAAACCTTACAGTTCTTTTTAAAGCTTCTGAAACCACACACTTTTTCGTAGATTCAGCTCAGTTAATTTGAATTAATTTAATTATTAATTAATTTTACTATCTCTGAAAAAATTAAAGAATTAATGAACTAACGCTGCGCCGGAGGGATCAGACAATGGTTATATTTATAAAAACAGGTTTGCGTTTGCCTAACCAAAAACCTCACTGGAAGGGAACATCTATACCGGATTCAGTCGTCAGGTCGACAGGGCCGGCATTAAGGTGTTGCTAGATACGTATCGAATAAATTGATCGATGCGAAGCTTCAGATCAAAGACAGACATATACATGATATTTTACAATGACGCGGATAGTGAGATTACTAAAATCCTCACCATTAGTAAAAATAGCATCTATTAAAAACATCGATTATTTTAGATATGCGCCTGTATCTTGATATAGTCATTTTTGTTTTTGAAATGGGTATTTACCGATTGCTGAAAACGATTAATAGCGGAACACTTAATACATAGGTAGGTATATATTCTTATAATACAAAGAGTGCAGTTATAAGGCGTTTTTGTTTGAAACAAATTACATAGAAGAGAATTCGGCCTACAGCCAACCCTGTATCACATTGCAGCCGCCCTAACATTTTCGATCTCTATTCATTTGTACGTTCTACATATTAACATGTAGTACTACAATGTAATAAATGTTGTTTCTATTTAAAATCTTTTTCTCTTTTTTGTAATTTGAGCACCTACAATTCCTTAGAGGTCTTAAATAATCATCGTTAATGTTATGAAACATTTATTTGCATGTGAAGATGGACGTCACAGTATTCTTTGATGACGATGATTTGATATACTTTATAATTTAACTCGAAAAATGGTATGTCACGTACGTTTACAACTACCTACTTCTCGCCTGGGTTCTGTTTCTCACCTAGAAAATCTCAAGAAATATATCAAGATTAGATTGGAAAATAAAACTGAAATTTCACGCTTTTTTGTACGATATCGAGCAGATAGATGTTACAACCAACCAGTCGGCAAGAATACCCTTTCTATGATTCCTAATAAGATTGCACAGTTTTTGAAACTGGAACATCCTGAAATATGTATAGGCCATTCATTCCGAAGAACATCGGCAACGTTACTGGCTAATACAGGAGTTGATTGATGTATTAGCAATCAAGAGACATGGTGGGTAGAAATCAGCCACAATTGCAGAAAGATATATTGCTGTCAGTTTAAGTAACATAAATGAAATAGCCAACAGAATTCTTTACAATGACACTTCAACTCCAGGTTCTAGTAATACGTCGCATCATGCTGTTTTAATGGATCAGTCAGATAATATTGAGCCTCCGGTGACTGAAATGGAGCGGTCAAATCATTTTGAGAAAAATTTGACAATTAGTAAACGCGAGGGGAATAATTATCCAGATTTTATAAATGTTACTAAATGTAATAACTGTACAATTACTATAATTANCCAACAGGATTCTTTACAATGACACTTCAACTCCAGGTTCTAGTAATACGTCGCATCATGCTGTTTTAATGGATCAGTCAGATAATATTGAGCCTCCGGTGACTGAAATGGAGCGGTCAAATCATTTTGAGAAAAATGTGACAATTAGTAAACGCGAGGGGAATAATTGTCCAGATTTTATAAATGTTACTAAATGTAATAACTTTAAAATTACTATAAATAGTCATACATAATAATTAATAGAATGCAATATAAATCAAATATTTCTATTTATTTGTTTATAAAATATGCATTTGTAACTCGAAATCGATTTTTCCCTAGGGAGGTAAGTTACTTCACTTACCTCCCGTTGTCCATAGCAGCTTCCACTTCTACGGTAAAATCCACTTACCTCCTTAAAAACAATGTATTAATCGTCTATTTACTATAGTGAGAGCAGATAAACATATTTTTATTTCGAAACGTCAACGAAATACTGAAGTGCTCGATATTATAGTGATCTATATTTTTTATTTTTTTGGTAAACATATTATCACAAAAATAACCATTGAATTATCCTATTGGCGTAAGGGCTTATTTCATTAACTCTTAATTTTTTTCAGAAGTGGCAAAATATCCAAATAAATAAAGGAAAACTAAAACTATGCCACACTACGAGTACTTAGTGAAAGACTTACTAACTGGAAAAAAATTTATATCAGTTTTTTAAAAGAAAATAATATTTGGCGAATTCTATTGTCGAATTGGAATATATACACTCAACACTAATAATGATTTTACTTAATTTGACATTTGGGAAAGTTGAATTAAAATTATATATTGTTGTGTAATATAATTTTGTCAAAATTGTTGTGAAATAATATTTTTTCTAAAGTTGTGTTTGTATGTGTTGTGTGTTGCGTTCTTTGTTTTGTTTGTGTAAATATTTTTTTATGTTGGTTAGCTGCTGATTGTTAAATACAAACCTTTCTTTGTCTCACCCTGTACTTTACCTTTTCCCTTGCCAGCTGATGTTAGCTGCTTGTTTCATTGTTAGTGATCTCAGGAGTCGGTTCTATTAATTTTAAAACACAAACAAGTACAATGCAACACACCAAAAAAAAATAGAGATTAAACTTTAATACAATCTTTATTCCAAAAATGTTTGTGGGTTGACTTAAAACTTGCAACTTGTAACTCAAATTGTGAATACCTTCCTTAACAATAATAAACTATATTTTATTAATTTTGTTATCTTCTCTAATCTAATACAATTAAATACAATACAAGAATTGTTTTTATAATTCAAGAAAAATTTTACTTTATTAACAATTAATTTAAATTATTCCATTTTTAATACGTCTCTTTGTATTGCATTTTGCCTATCTTACAGGGCATAATCTCTTGTTTACTGACAGAAAATTCAACTCTAATTAAACATGGCTGTCCCTATTGATAAATTGGTTCGAGCTCATGGATTTTGTGAAGTTTTGATTTCATATGATTGATTGGCTTGTATTTATTTTTATTCAGGTAAGTTCTATAGTTCATTCTGCATCCTTTTTCTTAGGTTTGATGCGATAGAAAAGTATTATTTATAGGTTATAGCTATCTGTTTTGTTTATAGTACACTTTATTTTTATTTTAGGTACCTGGTATTTGCTAATTTGATTTTTTTCTTGTTGGAAGCTACGTAGATGTCCTGCATACCATTTATGGGGCCACTGAAAACCTCTCTGGACTGCTTACAACTGGTACCGGAAATTTCCTCTTTGATGGCAAATTTCTTTCTTGTGGTTTTGAGAACAAACAAACTTTTAACTTTTCTGGTAAGTTTCATTTTCTTACTTGACTATTTCTTTCTTGTACAGATTTAAATTTATTGGAGCTGCCTCTCTACTCTGCATTCTCCAAAAACCCAAGTCGTAACCAATCAATAAACTTTTGTTTTTCATCCTTTCTGGATTATTCTGCTCCTACTTTTGTTTAAGGTCCCTTCACAGAATTTTCAGTCCTTGGATGTCCTTTTTTAACAATACTTTTTCACTACACTCCTTATAACTAATACATTTTTTACAAATGTCCTTTTATTTTAACATACAATTCTATAACTAATTATGAAAATATTCCTTATTTTATGTTTTTTAATAGGTCATCTCCAGGTACTTGTAAAGCCAACTTTAGTTTTGACATTTGTGAAAAATTATAATTTAATTTGATAAAAAATTTCATACTATGACTTAAGTTCAATTGAGATATCTTCTATACAGTTACTCGTCTTCCCAGGATATGTATACCAGATTCATTTATAGATTTTGAGCTTTTATTTGATATACGTCACTCTTGGTTTAAATTATGTTTTCTCAATGTACTGAGTGTTAACAAGTGTGATGCATTTTTTTGAAAAATTTATTTTGTACTTGTGAATTAAATTAAAATTATCAATTTTATACTATGTCATTTCCTTAATTGTTACTTATTTTATATTCAGAATCTTTATATTAACAATGTTATACTATTTTGTTGTTGCTATAATAATAGTTAATTTTTATATATGATCCAAAGTTCGGTCAGGTAATTTTTCATTCGTGATTCTTTGTGTACACTTCCAATTCGTTACAATATTTATATCATAAGAGAAAAAGCAAATATTTGGCACGTAATCGTATCATCTGGAGTCCGGTGAATAATAACTAAATATGAAGAAATAGACGATGAAAAGTTTAGAAGGTATACAATGTGTACCTGATTAAGTGAAACTGTAAGGTAAAAACAAAATATTTTAGATTTTTATGTTTAAAAATTTAGTTTTACCTTTTTAGAAGAGAAATTATTTCCTACTATAATTTATTTCTGAAAAAGTAAGTCAATTTTAAGAATCTATAAAATGTCCTCTTCGTAGAAAGTACAAAAATATGTCATTAAAAAAAATCAGTATGAAAAAATACATGACTATAAAATTTTTCGGACATAAGCTGTTTTGATTTTTTATTGTAAAATTATAGGTATAAACTGTCTTACTATTTTTTGGACGTTTTGGAATACCCAATGTGCTCTGGGGATGAATAAAAAAAATAATTAATCACTATATTAATTCTTGTACACATTTATTTCTTCTTTCTATTCCTGCCGCTGTACTGAAATTTAAAATAAGATTTATGAGACTTTTACGTTTTAAATATTAATTATTATATTATACAATTATATTTCTGTCTGCTTAAGTAGGTAAAATTTATGTCACACTTAATACTTTGTAATAAGATGAAACCTCCGCTGATTATAGAAGAATTTATATCAATGAAATAATTAAATTTAATATGCATATTTGACCATGTAGGTACAACTTTCCATAGCGGTTCTAAGTTTTGTCTTTCCATAAAATTTAATTAAGTTGTAATTTATTACCTATAATTGTCCCTTTTTAATGATTTTTAATAGGTTAATTATTTCTATGAGTAGATAAGGTTATAACAACCCACAAAGTCTATTAAAAACCTAGTAGACAACATTTTTTATATGATAAGTGCCGGAAATTGTTTTTCAGAAGAATTAACAACTGAGATTACTTTTATTAATTTTCGTATATTTTATTGATTCCTAGTTCCAAATCATTTTTCAATAACGAATATGATATAGCAGGAAATTTGTTTTTATTTCCGGACACTAGGTATTTTTTTATGATAGATAACACTGTATGAACGAAACAATTTCGAGAATATATTATTTATAATTTAAAAATTATAAAATGCGAATCTGAAGCTCAAAATTAAGGTGCGTGTATGTAATTTAAAGCCTACTGAAGTTAAATAATAATGGTACATCATTGGAAGCTAGAATGTTTAACTTGGGGCTTGCCAATACTTATGTTAAAATGTGATAATACTTAAAATGATTACAGAGAATGTTTCTGTAGATCTTCAGCATAAATTGCAATAAATAATTTGTCAAATTTAAAATTTAAAGCAAGGAAAATTAATGGGGGTAAAAAATTTAAAATATTCTCTAGTCTATTGTTTTTAAATTTGATATAGACGGTACTCGAACATGTACCTTCATCATCAGGTACAATTCCACGTAAACTCAAAAAGCGAGTGGCATGTGACCTTCATTCGCGAGATGTTTTTATAAAAAAATAAAATAAATTTTGGCTACAATGTAAAACAGAAATAATAACATTTAAAATTTTCAACTCTATTTGAGTGTCAGTGATATGTGTATTTGTAGAGAAAAAACATCAGTTCAGAGAAAAACGGCTCTATAACGTCTCAATAAATTACATCAGGTATGTCATAAGGTTCCGAATTGGGGCCCTTACTACCCAATTTTTTTCTATTAACGTCATATGCTAAAAACTTAACATTTTTATTCTATGCAGACGATGTTAAATTATATAATCAAATTGAAAATATCTGTATCGAACTACAAAGAAATCTTGTTGAATAGTGAATGGTGTATTAAATAGCTAAGCATTAAAAAATACAATATCATTTCTTTCACTAAAAAGATAATACCAATTGCATGTCGCTACTCACTAAATTTCATTCACATTTCTCGCACGGACCAGTTTAGGGATCTTGTTGATGTTCTACTTGACTCGAAATTAATTTTCTCTCCTCACGTGAATATAGTTGTCTCTAAGGTGCTAAAATCTCTTGGTTTTATTGTAAGCTCTGTGCAAGATTTTACCAATATTGTTGCAATCAAGATCTTATATACATCTTATGTGCGATTCAAATAAGAATATGCAGCAATAGTTTGGGAGCCGGACTTCTCCTTACTGACAACTTCGTACGAATACAGTGAAGATTCTTAAAATTTTGAAAGTGAAGGTTTTTATCCTGAACATGGTTTCCAACATATCGAACTACTTAAACTACCTAAAAGGTTTAGTTTTTCTTCACTATTTTCTCCTTTACACTGTACAACACTCAATAAAACTTAAATATTTTTTAATTCCTTTCGGCCGTTTCTCGAATATTAAATGCTCTGAAATCTCTGATATATTTTTTAAATTTTCATTTAATTGTAACTAATTTTTTGTTATTTCTTTCTTTATTACCTTTTTTTGTTTTTGTATTTTAGTATCACATAATTACTTTTCATATGATTAACTTTTAATATGTTACCTTCATCGTTACCATGCATTTGTATTTCTTCTTATTCTGCTTTGTAATTGGGTTGCTCCCTGTAAGGTAGGTACAACGTAAATATACAGAGTGTTTCTGAAATAAGTGCGTTCCTTGAAAAGGGTGACAGAGGGCATGAAAATGAGTAACTTTTATTAAGCGATTAAGTGATGGTCTAAATGCTTCTGTTTTCGAGAAAATTAATTAAGAAAATTAACCATAAATGTAAACCGACCATGTGCATCTTGTGCACGTGCACGGCTAGAATGCTTTGGACTCGCTAATAATAATAATATCAAAAGTCAAAGAAGTTTGAAACATTTTATTAAGTCAATTTAAAAAATATCATGAAACTTCACTAAACTTGTAAATAATTCAAATGATTAAAATCATTTCTCTTTGTGGGAATCACTATTTCATGAGAACGACGTTCTTTGTGTACGCACTTTATACTACGTTTTATCCATTAACGCTAAAATAATTTAAATAAACAATACAAAATAAATATTTTGCGGATGAACCGAATGATATACTTCGGCACAAAGCCGAAAGAAAGTAAACGCAAAGGCCAATGTTTTCCAGAAGCCATTAGATGCCACTTATCTGCTCCCGACCGGGTATCGGAGGGTGGCAAGTTTACACAGATAACCTGTATTTAAATAATCCAACGTAAAATAACGTTTTGACAAGAAACTGAGCAAAGAATTTCCATAAATACACTCCGCAGTCGCGCACCTTGGCCTGACAAGATAAAACCGCGAAGTGTTGCTGGAATGTCTGGAAGGAAACAACGTGAACCGAGGGGTGAACCGGGCATAGATGCCTACTGAGGACAGATGCCGATCTGTCGTTGAAAATGTAAAGTATATTAACAGTTTTAAGAGAATAACTATTATACTCCAGCGGTCGGATTTAGTCATGTCCAAAGCTTTTGACACTGAAAATGTCAATTTTTTTCTAAAAAGTTGATGTTTTGTAAGTATAACATTTTATTTTGTTTATATTTATAATTCCATACGATTTTATGATTAAACAATCCCAAGAGCTGTTTTTACGTGATTAGTCTTTGTCAAGAGTAATAGCAGTACATCAAGAATACAGGATATTTATGTGGGGTTAAATATCTTTTGCTTACTTAGATTTCTGGCATCGAAGAACAATGTTTGACTTTATTTGGCAAGATTAAAAAAAATGTTTAAAATTATTTTAATATCTTTAAAATAAAGTAAAATGGATACCTATATGGATGTTCAACAGCTGTAAGATGTGAAACCCAATGTTTCTTGCAGGGCCGTCTTTACGCAAAGACCTAATAGGTCCGTGCCTAGGGTCCTGGGCATGTTGGGGGCCCCGATGAAACCTATTTTGCCGATGAAATCTTTCAACAAAAGACCTTAAGTCCTCGAACTTCTTACTTCAGAAACAATGTTTAATAACAAATTTGTAACCTGAGGGATTATTTCTTTATTTATCTATTTACGTGGGAACTTAGAAATGCTGTACGTTCCGAGAATGAATTTTCAGACACTTACCCTCTATTGCTTACGTAGAATGTAATCCAGTGGCTGGCTATACAGGGTGACACTGAAGTTGAGAGAAACAAAAGGAAACACCAAAACTTCAAGGAAGGGTTTTAATAACAATATAACAAAACAAACAAACAAAATAACGACACAACGGGCTCGAAAAACATTATTAATTACTTTATTGACACGCGACATGCGTACCGAGATTCAGGGAATGCGCGATCCATAGCAAAATTTGGAATGACTTTATCCATTATTAAATTAACCCGAGACTTTAAAACTAAGTAGAGTGCTCAATGTGAAACCCAAGGAAGAACTGCCTCTTTTTCGTAGATCTATCCTGAATTCGACACTTCGCTTCGACACGCCCATTTCTTGGGTCCAGACGTTTCTGTTCCTATCTTACTGGCGGGAACCCTGGATATCGGGACGCTTTGGCATAACTATGCCATGTTAATAGTTATCTAATTGACCGATTTTACATTTATCTCAATAATTTTGAGACTAAACTTACAAATAACCCTAGCCTTCCTCTAGTGACTCCGTGTAGCAATACGGGACGGATTAGTCCATCTCATTTAATCTATTCTTATAGCTTGGAAAATCCGCCTAAAAAACAGCTATTTGATCTTGTACTTTCTGTTCCTCACAATATTCTAACAACTTATTCTTGGAATTCCTACGTTCTTTGAAATGCATTTCGCGCATTGATATATCGATTTTTATCTTTATACCTGCTCAACACATGGTCCCGACAGTTTAAGTGAAAATATTGCTAAATTTCTCCGAAGGACGACGCTAAATCTACTTGAGAGCCGTTAACTTTCGATAATTTGTGTTGACTGAAATATTTTACTTAAGCTTTAAAACCCCCATAGTAATAACAATAAAGTAATTAATTACTCATCATTTAATTTTAATAATATTTATTATATAGATAATATAGAAATGAATATAACATTACAATTTATTTCTTCATATTTTTGTGAGCGAAATCAGAAATTGTATCTTCGAAACTTACATTATGCATTCGCGCACTACTAGAGCTGGACACTGGACAAACTTGACACAAAAATAATCCTATTCCGTACTCGAAATAATTCTAAACTGATATTTTTTACACGAAAAAATTCTGTACAGTTTTAACGTAGAATTTTTTTATCTATACCAAATAATATCCTATCCTATGTAAAATTATTTCATAAATGGTGTAGGGTCATTTTTAAATAAAGTTTGTTGGGTGCCATTTGAAATCGTTGCTTATGTGATTATTAAGTTATGACCTAAGCTTCTATTAAAAGCGAATTACAACGATAGGGTTACGCATATAATACTTCAGCTTCTGATATTCGAAAGGTTTGAATCGTTTTTTCTACATTTTCTGGAGGCCCCGAAGCTACTTAGACCTAGGGCCTCATACCTTGTAAAGACAGCCCTGGTTTCTTGCTGCACACAAACTTTTGTTCACTCATTTTCCGTTCGGTAATGGGGTTATTTACAATTTTCCATGCGGTTTTTAAATAATTTAAATGTTTCTTCCGTACTTTCCACGTTTTTGAGAGTTATAGGTATACACATTTTCACAGTTTTTTTTTAAAACTAATAATAATGTTTTTATTTTTTATGTCCGCACAGCAGCTGTATTCTCTTCTCGGGTTAGACATATTTGAACCATCAAAACTATGTTCTTGATTCACAAACTACTGAAATAGTTTTAGAAGTTCATATATTTATTTTATCATATCAGAAACAGTTTATTTGTAAATTGCAATTCCAATAAGTTAGTGTATAATTTTTTTAAAAACAAGCTTTTAGTGACATCATTTTATTTTCGTATTCTTCTCAGCAAACCCTTTAATTTGATACCCATGTTATGGGGGTACATAAAAAATAACTGGTCCGCCGTCTTTGGGAGTGTTCCATATTGGATTTAGAATGACGTCACTTGGCTAACTATGCATTGTCATCCAAGCTAAACGTGTGTACAAAATTTCAGCTCAATCGGTTGGCGTTAACTGTTTTAAAAATCAGTTGGAAGATTTATGGGTCAAATCTTAATCTCTAAGAAAGCAAGTTAAATAAAAGCTTGTAATAAGAAAGATAATTATTTTTATCTCTATTTGGGCAGTAAACTCATATACTGTGTAATTCATTGACAAATTGAATTTAGTTAATTAGTTACTTGTGAGTTGCTGGTTCTTTTTAATGTATATGCATATATTTTAATGAAGTATAATAGAACTCCTTTTTTTAAGCGATAGTTCATCTAAAGCCACATCAAGTATGCAGGATAAATCGTCATAGAAACTATGTATTTTAATAAAATATACACCCCACATGGTAGCTTGACTTTAAAGTAATTAGGTCCTCAAAAATATAAACATTAAGTGTGATAATACACTTAAAAATTGAACTATGTAATGATGTAGATTCGCATAAAAATGCTTCAGTTAAATAAATCTATCCCGCTGACCAAACAAAGTGAGACTTATCACACTACTTAGGCGTTATGCCCGGTCAGTGTAATAAACTTACAAATATTTGTCACTGTATCCAACTGCTTTAACCATTTTGAATATTGACCAGATATTATCCAAAGTGCCCATAGCATATGTAAAAATACGTGCAGCTGCGTCATTGTATCGTTGTAGTACTATCTATCACTACATAAGCATTTATCCCTGATAGTATGAGCAACTATTTGAATCAATTGGCATTTATTTATACTCATTATGTACGTTTTTGTCTGAAGATAGAAATATTTAATTAAAATACTAGTTTTCGTCATATACAGGGAGTAAGGATGAATCAATTTAGTAAATACAGGATTTGCTCTCTGGGAGAGCTTTTATTAAAATAAAAATATATAGGATTTAAATTGGATGTTCGTAGATGCTGAATATGGGGTGCACCGTGGCCTTTTCGATTATTTGAATATGTTTCGTTTAAATGTAGCTTTGCTTTTACAATAAAATGGACAAAAAGCCTCATCATGCATTAATCAAAGCCGAGCTCTGACACTTACAGATGTATCTTCTTTCTTCGAAGGAGTAAGTGTAAGTATCTCCAGTATTATTAATATTTAAAGTTTGGATTACGAATTACAACAATTTAACGTTACCTGTAAGGTGAATAAGGCTTTGAAACTTTTAAATTTCTAATCGGTGCATATTTGTCAAAAAGGGATAATATTGTATTATTGAAAACAGCAATTTTAGCATCAACATTGCCTATAAAATAAATTACATCAAGATTTGATGAGGCTAAGTCATATATAGTTTTTAAACACTTTCGTCAACACGGCTCAATTTTAGGTTTTTTACATTTAGATAATCACACACATGATCTGAATAATCTAAAGGAATTACACCCGATTCTAAAACACACCATGCTTCGCATACTATAATATGACCAATTAAAGAAAGTGACTTAGTAAGTTCACCAGTAGCTTGCAATAAACTAATTGTTTCCAAAAAATCATTATATGTCTTTGCAACTACATCATCCTTTAGCAAATCGATATTTATGTCACCCAAAATCTCACAGTACTCTAAATTTACAAAACAACCCTCAACTACGTTTTCCAGTTGGTATAAGTGTTATCGACAAATATCATTGACATCGTGATTTCTGTGCGTCACGCAAATAGTTATTGATATCAATGGTGAAACATAAATTTTCAATAGCATTTGGGGTGTTAATACATTTAAATTTCAACTCAGTTATATAAAGGGCATATAATATTGAACTTTTTTAAACACAAAAAAATATGCACCAGTTCCATCCCAAACTCAGCAGTCGGGCACCTCGGCATGACAAGATAAAACCGCGAAGTGTTGGTAGAATGCCTGGAAGGAAATATTTTAAGGAGAGACCCGCATAGCGCATATCAAAATCTCAACCATCAAAAACATATGTCAGACATCGGGCAACTCTTTCCAACCTGGGGGAGTTATAAATAACTCGCATTGAGGAAATGCTCCTACTTATTCCTAATACATGAAGAATGATACGTAGGGCGTCTCTCTGGGTATTGATATTTTCGGTGTAATAGACTTGTTCGCCACCGCTAGTTCGATTTATTATTCGGTTTTAAGTGTATTTTTCTGTAGGGGGGACGTCGCGAGATGAAAAATGTCGGGTTCTTGAAGTAACTCTTAAAATTGAATAACGCTTATTTGAGCCTATAAACGTCCACTTAGAGAAAATATTGTGGCACGTTTTCTTAACGATGGGCTCACTTAAACATAAATAGGACTGTTTTTGTTTGATACATCACTGTAAACTCACTTTCTAAAAAGATTGATCAAAATTAACCGAATATATAAATAATAATAATAATGCCTTTATTTCCAAGTAGAAAAAGAAAACAATAGCATAAAGCATATTAAATAAACATGTTCGGAAATCTCAAGGGGAAGTTCACACAAAGTGTGCTCTGCCACTTAATCCTTGAATACATAAATATTACATAAATTGAACTGAGAATATAAACAACAAAAATTTAAAAACTAAAAAAAAATATTAGTCTTGTATATAAAAATATAGTTATTAGGGTGGCCCAAAAAAACGATTTTTTTTCGTGTTTCATGTGAAAATATGTTAGTTTATCATGTTTTAACAACCCTCTCAAAAAATCAGCTCAAAAAAATTTATTTTTTTAGAAGTCGCTCAAGATTTTTAAAAATTTACAAAATCGTCAAAAATTGATTTTTTTTTAAATTTTTTTTCTCGTTATTTTATAATTTTCTAGGTTGAAAAAAAGAAGAACACTTTCTCAGGGCCACTTTTTGCCCTCTATCGAATGGCATAATCAATTTTTATATGTAACTTTTCGTCTCTCCAACACCATCATCAACTTCATTTCTTTAAATATGAGCTTAGAAATTTTATTACATTTTTTGCAAGCCTTCATGATTCTCAATACTGTACTGCTTCAACCAGAATCAGATTCAGACGTTTTGTCTCGAAAAATTCATCTTCAGTATATTCGTTCCAAATTTATCAAAATTTTTTATTTAGATTTCTTTGTTTATTAAATTTTCGTACACTGTAAGTGTCGTTAGACCCTGTGAAATCCATCTAATTATTTGAACTATTACCAATAATTCAATAAACAAAGAAATATAAATAAAAAATTTAGATAAATTTGGAACGAATACACTGTAGATGAATTTTTCGAGACAAAACGTCTAAATCTGATTCTGGCTGAGGCAGTACAGTATTGAGGATCATGAAGGCTTGCAAAGCTAGAAATAAAATTTCTAAGTCAAAATTGATTATGCCATTCGATAGAGGACAAAAAGTGGCCATGAGAAAGTGTTCTTCTTTTTTCAATATCACCTCAAACAAGGCTGAAATGAAACAAAAACGGATTTCCAAAATTTCGGGTTTTTTTTCAAATATTTCGAAAACTAATCATGTTAGCCTTGATTTTTTAGAGGTATAATGTTGGTCCCCTGATTACGCAACTTTGCCCCCATTTAAACTAATTTGTATCTCTTACCGTTTTCGAGATCCCTGTAGTGAGAAGTGAATTTGTAACAGCCTGTATAGTTTATGTGAACCATGCTCGAACTTCCTTATACTATATATAAATCTAATAGATACATGAATTTTGCACACGTTGTATACGGTTTTTGGAAGTCAGGTCCAAACAAGGCCCGTAGACAGGAGCGCAATAGTTAAAGTGACTTAACACTAATAGACCATAAATAGGTTTTTTCCACCAAATTTCGTGAAAAAAAAATGTTTTGTAAAAGATAAAAATAAAAAACCAAGAACTTGGTTATTTGAAGTTTTCACATAAATTTTGAGGCTATGTGAAAAAAGTGTAAATACAAAAGTTGTAGATAATTTTATTACCTACAACTTTGCCATTTAACTTTTTTCCATAAGACTTGTAGTTTTTCCGGAAATCAAGGGAAACCGTTTTTTACCCTTAAAAACTCACCCCCTTCCTCTTCCCGACCTCAGATCGCCCGTAATTTATTTTTCCTTTCATTTCTGTTATATTTTTTTCTTTTCCAATGGGTTTCATCCTACTATAATTTTTTTTGGTTTCAAAAATTATCGACCCTGGTCTATAATGTTTCACAGGGCATTTTCTTTGTATTATAATTATTTGGATGAACTTATTAACTTGTTCTCTAAATTTTAACGACCTATCTAAAATTACACCCAAATTTTTAACGCTTTCAGAAATTATTAATCTTGAGCTAGTCAATTCAATTTTAATTAAATTTTACAAGTTAGACACAATATTCTTATTTACAAATAAAACAGCGGCTGACTTAGAAGGGTTCAACACTAATTGATGATTTTTAGAAATATTATAAATACACAGTGGCCATTTATAATCTACGGAATTGAATGAATAATAAAGTTGAATATCATCAGCATACATTTATGAATAGTAGTGTTTAACAAATTGAACAAATGTACTGGTATAAATGCTGAATAGGATAGGTCCAAAAACAAAGCAATCGAATACGAAAATTTAGTTTTAAAAATCATACCATTAAAGATTAAAATAACCTTAATTATAATATTCTTACGACTTCATGCAATACAGTTGATAACAGCCAGAAAGTGACAATTAGGTGTCTAAAAGCTATTTGAAATAACGTTCCAAAATGCAAATGTATTGTACAAATCTGTTTTCACTTTCTAAAACCGAATCAAAACATTTTTTTAAATCTTTTTTCTTAAGTTTAACTGACTAATCGGAATACAAATAATATAGTTTCTGCAATAAAATGTAGCCAGCACTGTAGGCTAACATTGGTCTCACAATGGCAGTGTATATCCACATGACCACTTTTGGTTTCATTCCCCAGCTTTTACCAACGGTCTTACGGCACTGCTCATATAGGATATGTACTCCATTTTAAATCTCCTTTCAAAATACGAACCACTATTTCAGTGTAAAATTTATTATTTTTTTTACTATGGTGCATATGTTTTATTTCTTTTATATCGTTATCCTCGTGTTTCACCGTTGACTGACTTTGTTTTGAAGGTATTAATCATTATGAAATTACTAATAATTTAATGTCATATAAGCATGACTTGATACATTAAAACTGTTTACAATTTACTACAAATATATTACTATTCTATTGCATCCAGTGGTGATTCTAAAAGCCTCAGCGAATGGCAAAGACCCCGACTCAACCCCCATCTAAATTTTGTTGTACCGCACATTCTAGTGTCGTGACACGTAAAGATTGGCCTATCCATCTTCTAGATTTTTCCGGTTTCATTTTAAGGAATTTTCAGGTTTTGCATCCCTGCAGACGCCGAACGGCTCCCTTGATGGATTCGAGCTTTGACACGCTCTCGTTTAACGACTTAAATAACTTTTAATGTTTTAAATTTCTTACGGCCTAGATTAAGGAAATTCCTGTACAAGGTATAAGTTAAATTGAGGATTAAGGCGCGTGCACAGAAGGTGCCCGATTCGCTTATAACTTTTCCCGAAATAATTATTCTTTTCTGCCTGAGCATACATTATTTGATGAAGGGGATTTTAATGGAGGATTATGGCATATCGGCCAGTGAAAGGAAATAGTGAAATATAATAACGATAACCTTAAAATCAAATAAAAAAGAAAAAATGGGTTTTTAACGTGTATAAAATTCCTTCAGTCTGAAAACAAACAATTTTTAAAAGCAGGATACTAAGGCGTTTAATAGAAAAGTATTAGAAAATTGAACCAAGATCCTTAAGCTGCTTTGAATTTATCAGTTTTATCTCAATAAGCTCTTTACTGTTTCTAAAAATTAAGAATTAATACACTGCAAAAATGAAGGTGTAGTTATTAAACAAAATTTGCAATTTCTCTTGACATTTCATTTAATTTACTGAAAAATTACTTTTTTTAGGTAATTTTTCAATTTATGTAATTTATATTCCATATAGAAATAGAGGGTGTCCCAAAAGTAACGCAGGACTGAAATTGTGCGCCATTTTCATTCCGAAGAGTTGGCAGCATTGTGCCAGCGTCACATGTTGCGGTTAGACAAAATGGAAGGCTATATGATGGATGAGCGAGGAAGATTGTGAAAAGGAAGGACGGAGAGTGTGTAGCTGAGAGTGTGCGCAAATTACTGGGAATTTTTGGTAGAAGGGATGCTCCGAATGAAACAACTGAAAAGATGTTGCCAAATTTTAACAAAAGATCTGCATCTGCATCTATTCAACATTCAGCTAACCCAGGAATTGGAACCAGATGATTATTTAATGCACTGGATAATCGTTGAGTGGATGTAGGAGAATCTTAGTGGGTACGTGAATAAGCAAAACTGTCGATTTTGGGCAGACAATCCTCAGGTCATTCAAAAATGATCACTTGTATATCTAAAATTTCTTGGTGGTGCATCAAAATACCGGCAACCGGCATATTGATTTGTATTCATCCCAGTATTTATGTAATTAGTTGTATCCTGTCTAAGTACATAAATTGTTTTTTAAATTATTTAAATATGATTAGAGAAACACTCTAGATGTTGTTTAAGTATTACGTGTTAAGCTAAAAAATTGAGGAGAAATAATTTTCTTACGATTTAATTTTTTTTAACTTAATAAGTTATTGCAATATAAAATAAATCATTTTTAGTTAGTTTCTACAGCATTTGCAAATTTTGGGAGCTACTTGCCAGTTCTGTTTATTTATTATTTATTCCAATTTCGGCTGATACAAGCAAATTCCTTAGCTAAAAAAAAAGTTGAAGTTCTTGGAAACTTTACAGATGGGTCTCCCTGTTTTAGGAAAAAAAGTTATAAACTTCTCAGGAAAATCTAACAATTGTTTTTAAATGTTTAAACATTAAAAATTGTATATTTTGTTTATACACCGTCACAAATGGAGAAATTCAGCTTTTAGTTTAAATATAGCTGTGTATATTCGTTTATGATGAAAAAGTTTTTAATGTTTATCATATTAAGCTAATAAATAACCTTGTATGGTTACATTAAAGAAAACACATTTTTTTTCGCTATAGTAACAAAACGGCTATAAAATAATAAATACCTCATATACCTAAAAAAAAACATTTAAAATATTTAATAGTATTTCGTATACTTGTCAATATTTTGCATGTTCAAGGAAATAGTGAATATATTTACACAGCCGCAATTTTTGCCTACTAACTACAACTCCGATGTCAGAATTGAGCTATCGCATCACAGGAATTTCCTAACCTCAAAAAACAGGTCAAAAATAACAAAAATTCACGAAAAACTGCTAAGAAGAATACAAATTCTTTTTTCTATATTCAAATGTTCATTTATATGGTTAAGACCCCGCCAAACGTCAATCCGCGGTCAGAATTGATGATTGACCTTAATTGATCCGTTTTTTTTATGAGGTTAGAAAAATAACCATCAATTCTGACCGCGGATTCACCTTCGGCGGGGTCTTAAATAAATGAACATATATAACATATAGAAAAAAAAATTGTGTGTATTTTTCCTTTTTGTCTGTATATTTGTCACTTTGTTTACAGTGTGTTCGCTGTAAGGAGGACATAAGTAATCTTAATATTTTTGGAATGATTGAAAATTTACAATTTTTTTGAGGAGCATAAAATGCTATATCTTGGCATATTTATGCGTTATGCGGGTATGAATATAAGTCCCTATGTAATATTTTATGCCTTTTGTAACACGATTACAGTAATATATTACCTACTTACTAATAATATTAATAACTTCATATCGGTGTTTCTGATATCTCGTACATATTTTGTAGAACTAAAACCCCAAAGCGTTTTCTAAAGTATGACGAACAATAGCGGCAACAACACTGCATGCCCAAGCAATTAAAAAGCGATTCCACCGTTCAAAATTACCCTAAACTTTCCACAAACGACTCGCAAATTTTCATCACTGATAAATAGATCCGGCAATGCAAACCTCCAATTTATTACTAATACTTAATCTCGCATCGGGGAATTAAAAGCTTTTTAAAAGTTAACCCGTGTCTTACAAACCCCTTTTAGAATGCGAACCGGTGCATATGGCGTTATTAGCGACCCCTCGATTTTTCCGGAGACGGCGCGCCACCCCAGACTACCCTCCGAATGATATTGTATAATTAAAAAAGAACTCTAAGCTCGGTGGTATTCATATAATATTTAACAAATAAGGGAGAGGAACGAGGGTCTGGGTAAAGAGCCCTTGGGGTTTTAGCACTCTTCCAATTTTAGCCGGGGAATATTGCAGAGAGAGATGTCAATAATAATAATAACTGCCTACTTACGTTCCTCCTATGGTCTTGGATATTAGCCTCGTTTATCAGCAGCAGAACCTGAAAGAAACGTATTTGGATGAATGATTTCTTACGTCGGTTGTTTTTGTTGTGCTATTGTCCTGGGTATAATTAGGCGAACAAAGGAGTAATGAATATTTTTGACAGAGTGGAATCCTCAACCTTTATAAAATCGGTACGTTTGCCCAAATACCTCATACTGTAAATCTAAAGATTAAACAATTTTCTTTAATTTCTGTAAATTATTTACAAAGATTTGGTAATTGGATATATTTTCAGGAAAGAGAAATAAAGCTAGTAAACATTACTTTGCTAAGTAGTTGTGTCGTAGGTATACTTGAATCAAAATAGGGCATGAGCTAATCAAATACCGATTACTGAGTATACCGAATACATTATTATGTATACTGAATACCTTTTATTCGGTTTATCGAATACATTATTAGTACACCGAATACATTATTATGTATACTGAATATCTTTTATTCGGTTTAACGAATACATTATTCAGTATGCGAATACGTAATAATTAGTAATTAGTAAAATATGAATGAAAGGGAAGTTTATAAATACTGAATATTTTGTATTCGCGTAGAATAAATTCCGCTCCTACGCACCACTTTGTATTCATATTCATGTATTTGCAATCGTTATTTTGTGAACTTGTATCCATAAGAATTAATTATCAATCATTTATTAACTGCTAGATCAGTTTTATATCTAATTACTATTAATCTGAATATGCTATAATCAGAAAGAGTGATATGCTTTAGATTTCTTTTGCGTTCTTTTTCAAACTTTACTTATTTAGTAAATTTTTTATAAAATCCATACTGAATAAATATTTAAATATTGTCTGAATGTATATGAATACGTATTCAGTGAATAATGTAATTACAAATATTAAATACTCTTTTATTTTCTAATGCAGAATTCATAAATATTTTGATACATATTTACATATCTTTTGTATTCACAAATACAAACATATAGGAGTTATTCAGATAGTACCCCATTCTGGCCAGGATTATATACATGTATATTGTCTTTCTAGGGATACATATCTTGCAAATAATAAAAAAAATTGAGAAGAAATTGCATATTTTCAATTTGCTAATAGGTACCAAAGTAGCTAATGGAAAATATATATTTTTTTATTTCCAAATTTTAAACAAAGATATTGTATCTGAATTCAGAGTTGCTCAATTACATCCCAGTTTTTCTAAATAGCCGAAAAAACATCCGTAAATACGGATAATTCCACTGTAGGGGGATATGGCAATGGAATCAATTGTAAAAAGAGATTGGAAGTTACTGCAAGACCATATCTATATGTATGTACCCTTTGGTATTTTTATACTGTGCAAAATAACCTTAAAATCGGGGAAATTCCTTCCCAGAGATAGATATCCTTTTTCCTTTTGTAATGAATTCAGTCATATAAAGTTCGCAGAGATGAGGGTACTTGAAGATATCCTTCTTCCTTTTGTAAGGTAAAACTGTTCACGTTTTTTCTTTGCTGTAGTCTCCGAGACTTCCGGAAAGTAGTCAAGATGAACGTCTAGAAAATGCATTTTCAAGTTCATCAAGCGACCCAACTACTTGAAGTTTTCCACTCTTCTGATTCTTCAGGAAATTCTAGGCCACTTTTTTGAAATTTAGCCATACTTCTATCCCAGTATAATTCATTTTTGTGAAAGGTTTTTTCATCTCTGATCACCGTACGGATTTGAGGACCATCAAAAATATCTTCTTTCAGTTTAACATAACTTTTTTTCCGGAAATTTCTATCCTAAATATCCAAAACAGTCGCCATCTTTGTCCAAAGCTTTAACGAACTGTTTCATGAGACTAAGTTTGATATGGAGAGGTGGAAACAGAATACCTGAAGGATCATCTAAAGGTTCGCGGATGGTGTTTTTCAACCCGGTTCTTCTTTGGCCATACTTTGTGTTCATAGTGAGTCTTCCTATTTCTACTATCCCACAAACATGAGAAACAGGGATGAAAGATGAAGTTTGACTCCCTCTAGTTTTAAAATATAGAATATCCCATATTTTTTATATTTGGGTTCGATTTTTCGCGGTTTAAAAAAATGGAGGGATCGTGCTATTCTGGCCCCAGATTTGGGTTCAACGCGTCAAAATACATAATGATACATAGGTCTAGTCTTTTTAATACATCACTTTTCTTTTGGAAGTTAAAAAAATAATGCTAACATTATTTCCACTTCATATGACCAAATACTAATATTGAGAAAATAAAAAAAGTGAATGGTTTATTTTATGGCTATAGTAGTTTCTTTTGGGAGAAACATATTTTATAAGTAAATACATTTTTTTTTTCATATTTCATAAACTTTGTCAGTTACTAAATCAAAACGTGTAGAATCCTTATTTGACGTCAGTTTAATGTTACATTCATGCAATTGAAATCCATAAATGAAAATAATTCCCGACTGCAATTTTCTGGATAAAGAGACAGGTTTAATTCAGAGCACAGTCCTAGATAGTTTAGCGAACTGTTTTTGGCGCACTAACGTCATTTGTATTTTATTGCTTCATATGTTTTGCCGAACGTCCAAGTATTCTTTCGATCGTTTCGTACAGCCAAACGGGGTTAAAACTTTCTAGCGTTCCGGTTAGTAGTTGCGCTTTAACGATAGCGAGGATTTGATAATGATTTAGATCTGGCGAGTGACAAGAAGACAAATCTGTTGTTGGATATAGACCGATTTAATTTAAAAATTAAGATGAAAATGGTAGAATGAAAATTTAAAATAAGTAATGAAAATTCATTCGTAGAAGCAATAACAGTAAGAACTAGTACAGGATGAAAGAAAACGAAAACATGAGACATCTGTGGATGCGTCGACCATGGATGTCATTTGCTTAAGATGGTATGAAATAGACAAACAGAGACAGTTCTAATTAATGAATAACATCACACTTATCCCACTGTTCAGATATTTTAGCATTAAAAATTAATTGCTTTGTAAATACAGCCTAGTGCGTACAAAAAGTGTAAACTACGGATCTTGTCTGGTAGACCCGGGTTCGATAAAAAAAAATAAATATACGTAGTTGTGGCCAGAAATATGTGATCGTCATAAGGAATACCTACGTTGTATACATCTATTTTTAATTGACCGGAAGGCGCTGGCTACTAACTTTAAAGAGGGGAAGTATGGTTTAATTTTATAAAACAAAAGCAGAGTAAATACACCTAACTTTATTATTTACGTACAACAGTCTTCAAATTAAACATGTGACAAATAGAAACAACAACAAAAACATTAACAACCATTTAACATAAAATGAGAGTGCCAGGCTCACCTAGAGCTCCTGTGGGGAAAGAGCATGGCAGAGAAACCCACGATCTTTGCTCTAACTACCCAAATATAAATACAAAAGAACCGTTAACAAAATGTATAAATTAATATCCTTTGATAATGATAAATAAGACCTGACTTATTTAATGTGTCAATAAATGTCTCCTCACTCGGATTCCCCATACACACTTCCAAGTAAAACTGAAGAGGTTTGGTGTTAGTTAGCCGGAAGGGCCAGAAGGTACTGGAGTCCAGTCGGGAGGCAATCCAGCTATAGTTGAGATTTCGGAAGATCTGTCCTAGCACTGGAGTCCCATACGGGAGGCAATCCAGAGTAATCCAGATTCATTCCGCACGGGCGAAAATGTTAGTAAATTCAACAATGCTCGTATAGACGTATGACATAAAGTGAGCACAAGAAATCAAAGAACAACGTAATCATGATAAAACAAGTTAAATGTGAAACAAAGGAGTTGTTATTGCAATATCTGGACAGTCACGACAATGTATACATATTTTAATATGTAATAAATAATAAGCAATATTTAATAACAATTGTAACAATTTTACCTTAGAAAAATATACGCCCCTGAGCATAAGACAATGAAAGCTAAACGTACAAAGAATTATTATCATGAAACATCTATAATCATCACAATCATAAGGACACATAGAACAATTAACAACAAAGTACTTAAAGATTATTACCTGCTAACTAATACGGGTTTAACACTTTTATTTTTTACTATTTTGTCACACTGTCCGCCGATCGTCTTGCTACCTATCTGCACACTGTTCTCACGTCAACTGTTTTTCCTCACTGTTCGCCGATCTTCTTACCACCCATCTCCACACTTCAACTACTTATCTTCAACTATTTAGACTTCCTTCCAGAATTCCCCACCTAAATGTTTTTTTGTGCTTCCTTCTACCAACTGTCAATATTACGTTTTCATTATTGTGCAACACTCATGTAACAGGTGACGTCGAAGTTGATAAGATAAGTACGGTTTTGCACACAACCTATGCCAAATTGTGGGTTCTAATCCATGCCAATACGGCTCCAAGTGTTCCGAAGATGTTGAGCCATCCAACCAAGCGCCTGTTGAGAATCAAAATTTTCACTGAGTCAATAGAGATGATGATCATTTTCAAGAAAATCGCTGAAGTTTCGAATTTTGTGTGTTCGTTTCGAAATTCATAGAAAACTCTTGACGACCACCAAACACATCATCCAACGGTGTTGGGTAGTTGAAACAAAAAGGTGAGCAGAAAAGTACAAATCCCTCCATATATATCAAGGGCACCCGAAATTTAAATATCCGGAATGGGAATCTGGCGGAGCCATCAAAACGTGCGATTGAGTGTCGACCCTGATTATCAGCAGGTCATTAACCAGGACCAAGTGCTGTACTCTTAACTTTCATTATCGTTACATTGCATACAGCATGTAACCAAACCAATATTATTCATAAATAACATCCAATAATTATGTAAGTTGTTGTGGGCTCAAACGTGGTTTCTAGATCTAGCGTCTAAATCGTTATTACAGCTCTGCTGTCTATACACAAGTGTTCTATAACCCAAAAACAAACCAGTGAAATGACACAAAATAGTGTTAAGTACAAAATAAAAAGGAATCAAAAGCAAACAGTGCAAAAAGTCTCAGTGAAAAGTACAATCGGGAGGGTGTCAATTCAGTTTTATGCAACTGCAACAGTGCGTGTGCTACTCTCTAAACACTAGCAATCCGTAGTAACTCAACTCCTCGATGTGCGACGATAGGTATTGCTATCGCAAGAAAGACCACGAAGATAGGGGATACGAGACCGGATTTTAATAAGTCATCCTGTAAAAAAAATCATTGATCTGAGCCTGACCTTCATTTTAGGCAATTCAATTTGAAATTATGGATTGGCAGGTGTATGAATTTCTATAAAATTCCCTTCATAACGTATCCCCCATACTATTTTGTCGCGGTATGAGGCTACTTCCATTTTATTAGACTAATAAAATTCCAACCACCAAATACTGCCACTCTGGAAGTTACCCGTTATTACATTTTAAGGAATAAAATTTCTAGGACGTAATCGGATTCGATCTGAATCATCTTCGTGAAATTAATGGAACTTCTGCAGGCGAAGGTGCCGGTCATCCACCTATTAAACTGGCACGATATTTAGGTAAACGCCTCCCATGTATTCGATCTGATATGGCTTTAAATTAACGAGAAAATCACCGTAGTAAAAGATCGTGAAATAGATTTTTGGATGCAATTTTAAATTGGATTTCCAGGCTGCATCTGGGTTGGCTGGGCCGGAGACAGTGCAGTCGCGTCAGATTTGGGCATCAGTTGCTGTGATGCGCGGATATTGGCACAATTTTTCTGCTCTACATTGTTTTATTTATTCGTAATATTTACGTAAATCAATGACCTTATAGTCATTGATTTTATCAACTTCTTTCACTTACAAATTCGATTATGTAAACAAAAAATTAGATTTTTAAGAAAACACGTTTCATTATTAATCTTTATTTTTAATCGGAAGTAAATTTTATTTTGATAAATACAAGACAAAGCCTCAAAATTAAAAAAAAATGTATAAAGTTCTTTCATATATGAATGATGAATGATGAAAGATAATGTAAGTGCAATAAGTGCATAAATGTATTAGGGATGAATTCAAGTGAGATGATCTTTATAAGAAGAGTTTGTATCGACCTATTTTATAAACGCTTTATGAAATTTGGTCTAGAGAAATAAAGGTAAAAAATTATTGAATATGTATACGAGGTCTGTTCAGAAAATACCCGAACTTTATTTTTATAAACTTTAATATTAATTTTATGTACTATTGGTCCTTATTGTTGCGGTCCCGTGAAGATCACGAGCTAGAGAAAAGTGTGGCCGGAAATCTGGAGTGAACTGCTTTTGTTAAACGGAACGTAATGGTTAAATTCCAGTCGATAAAGTGTTATCCGCTTGAGATATTAAATCACGGTAGAATCGCGAGTGAAAAATTACGAAATTGGGGAAAAGTCGGCGTTTAAAAAAGAAACTACTTGTCAATGGTTGTGGTTCGACATTGACAGAATTGAAGTCAGACGGTCGATATTTACAATATAACGGGTGCGTCGTTAGTACCACCACAGATCTACCTGAAAAAAAAACTTATATGTGAACCTGGATATATACCCGGTCCTGTCAACGTATCGAGTTTTCTTCTTTAGCAATAAGAATCCTTGCCAGCACCATTCCTTAGAATCACTCATTAAATCCAATGGTGAGAGATTTGAAAGAATTAGATATATTTTAGGCTTGATTTTAGTAAAGTGACTTTTAATAATATAATCATAGAAAGTCTTATAAACTAAAGTGCTAAGGACCTGTAGGCAACTTATACCAGTGGTAGCAGACCCTACCAAGAACGATAAGTCGTAAAATTTCCCATTAGTGCGACATCTCTGAAACCAAGAAGACAAACAGACAATAGACAGTATTTCTTATCGTTGTATAGACAGTAATAGTGTAAATAGACTTAAATATTGTAGTTTAGAGACAGAATAGTCAAGTGAAAGTGAAGTTAGTATCCGTTGGTTCTGTAGTATAAAGGTTTTGGCATTTTTCTAGAATAAACGTTAGTGGAACCGCGATTAGATATTTGAGTAACGTGTTAGAACTTTAAATAAGACTAATACAGGGTGTTATAGGTACGATATTAATAGAAACATTGCACGAATTAGTGCCTGTTTCACCTTGAGGTAATTCAAAATGCACAATTCCATTAAAGTCGAAAAGGACAGTGAGCATCACTTTGACATTGGATCAAGACTGAGTGCTTTTTTCGGGCGAGGAGATTCTTTGCCAATCCGTTCCGATGATTGAACTTTTTCCTCTATATCGTAGCCGTAAAACCAGCTTTTGTCTCCCGTTATGATCCTTTGAATGGATGTTTCATCCTCATTGGATTGTTAAGGGAGTTGCCGATAAAAGTCCACACGATTCTCTTTGAAATAATTAATACAAAATTTAAATCTGTATCTCGGAAACAAATTTCGATCTACCTTTATATGAACTTTTCTTCACAAAACATCTTCGGAAACCACCCCCTAAAATATTGCGCTCTTATTTACAGACACCCTGTTTAACCCTTTTTAACCACTATCCCGCCAAGTAGCTGGCTGGAGTACTGTAACAAATAAATAAATTAGTAGAACTGGTGAGCCGGTAATAAGTTGGTGAATTCTTTAGCTGACTAAATTTTTCCGATTTAATCTCTTAAGTATACCTACCTATTATTGGAATTTGTCTTCATAAGTAGTAGCCTTTAGTGAAGTAATTTGCACTGTTATTATTAGGATGCCTACAGTTATCCCAACAAAATTCAAAACATGTATCATTTATTAATCGAAAACTTGCACCTCCGATGTTTTCAACAATATAATTTGTATCGATGCACCAGAAAATGTGTGATTACACCGAATTTCAATCATTGCTTAGAAATCTGTACAACAATACACTTCATTGACAGATATGTTCTTTTTGAAAAAATATCCCTTTGCAAAAGCCGTTTGCTACGATGATGGCATTAGTTGCCGGTTTGCCAAAGGGATCGAGAGGTCGCAGGTACTCGCACGTCGGAGGGTCATGTCCTCCGCGTTGGCAATTTTATCGGCGAACAGGTCGCATCCAATCAGGAATCAGTCAAGTCGAATTGACTAGGTGACACACACATCACATCCAAATGAATACTTTTTATGGGCCGACGGATCCTTTATTAGGTTTGTTTGGGGATTTGTTACTTCCGAATTTAAAGCTAATAACGGGGACAATATGGCCTATTGTTGGCCTTTATCTGAGCGAAATGGCGTTGAACGGCACGACAGCTGCAAACAGTGCATCGCGATTTTGCACCTATTAGTTCGACAAAGATGTTAAGACGTGAAAGTTTTAAGTTGCTGAGTGGTCTATTCATCTCAGACACCGATGTTTTAACATTAATCGAGTCTTTCAAGCAAACTTACGTATTTCTTTCTAAGAAATTTATAAATTTAAAGGGACATCTGAATATTGAAGTCTAAAATCTGGAATCTATATAGTAATTAATTAGAGCCGTTAATTTTAGACGGATTTTGCTGTTTTTATTATCAAAAGTAGAATTGGACATATCTTAGAAAAAAATATGAATAGTGGGAACTAGATTACCTTGTTGAAATTCGTATTGGAAAACTAATAGCTGTTTTACATTTACAATTTATTGATCAATTAATTCATGAAGTCGCTTCATCAAGAAATTGGACAAGTGTAATGCACCAAATCTGCTGTCAAATAACTTCATGCATTTATTCATCAAGTTCTTGACGAATTAGAGCATGTTCTAATTTTTGTCAATTTCTTCGTGAAGTTCGGAAGTACCAACCCAACAGATTTCCAGCCTCAGATCGGTAATGAGGTTATGTTATTGGAATATGTAAATAATTGTGTGGCGTCGTACTAGTTTTGCATTGTTTTTACTGATTTGTTACTTACAAACACTAATATTTATATAAAATGTGTCAAAACGGTACCGCTGTTGTATCACTACAATTATGAGTGGAAAGGTGACATTTTTGAAATTTATTTGCTTCTTTGATTCGTTGGTAGAACTGATTCATGCGTCAAAAAACTTGACAAAGTCTGTAGCATGTAAAACCACACCGTTTACCAATAAATTCGTGAATTTATTCATGAAGAACTTCGTCAATTTATTCATCAATAAATTGCCAATGTAAAACAGCTATAACGATTGATTGGCTTAGCACCCACTATTCGCCGATTCGTTATTTGCAGATACGTATGAATACATATTGTGATATTTTGATTTGAAACGAAAAATAAGGCTAAAATGAAACCAAAATTTTGAATTTTGAGATATTCGCATAAAATAAATAGAGAAAACTGACAATAGGGATGTGGAATACTGAGAATAAGAAAATGAAGGATAAAATTTAGATATAGAGTAAGTTTATAGCATAATAAGACAAAATCGTTAAATGAAATGAATCAATATATAAAAAAAATACAAAGAATGTAAATTTTGAACCAAATAGGTTGACAAATGCACCAATATATCATAGAGAAGTTAGAAAGTACAATACAGTACATTTTTGTAAAGTCATATGTCATTTTGGAGCATAGGTTTGAGGAAATTTGAAAAATATTGTAATTTTTGACAAATGGATCAACGGAGAAAGAAGGAGTTGCACTTATAAATGTAATTCATGCAATAAACTAAAACTAAAGTTTATCATACCTTTAGTCAATATTTATAAGTGGAATCAAAATTAATGTTTTTGTATAACTTCATGTAACGATTTTCGGAATGTCAAAATAAAATTTGTTGAGTAATATGTGTATATAAGCTGTAAAATGATTGCTGTAGTGTTAGAAAGACCTTCTAGTCATTAAAAATTGTATTTAAATCCCAATTTACGTTCCAAGTAGTGTACAAACTTTGGATGTTGTCAAAAATCGGTGGACCTAATAACATTTCAATTAATAACATTCAAACAGGAAAAGACTGTTCATAAAAGCGAAATATCAATGTCGTTGAACAATATTACAGGCATAGAATTAAGCTAGTTAGCACAAATTGGTCAAAATTTACAAAAATAGGCAAAATTTGTAGAATGTTTAGATTTGAACGTAGAAAAAAGATTCACATCAAAATATGCATAAAATGTGTAGAAGCAGAATATGTAATAGTCATGCTGCAAAAATCATGCATAAAGTCATAATTTCCAATTAAAAATTTTTCAAAAGTTTAATATGACGCTCCCATAGTAACAACCTCAATTGTCTTCAGTTTATAAAAAGTAAAACAAGGCTTGTAGCAGCCAGCCTTTCATAATTTACCAAGCAGTAAACATCGTCGAGTTGTGCCTAAAATTAACAAAAGAAAGTCATATTAAGTAAACTAGTTGTGAATTTAGTTACCAAGTTACAAATCGTCAAATATACGACACAAGGTTAAATGTCATCTGCCAAGAGGTGTAGTAATTCCATAAGTTCAATTTATTACAAGTAACCCTATACCTTCTTGCTGAAAGTTTATACCATAGGAACAAATGTCAAATAATCAAAAATGAAAATTATTAAATTGTTAAAAATAAAATAGTGCAGTGCAGTGAAAATTTGCAACTCCAAATTACGTTCGAGCTATTTCTACCGAATGGAAGGCGAGACGTTATATTTCAGAGTAGTGAGTTCTAATTTGAAACATGTACTATATGTCAACACTTAAGTAGATTTTTAAACTTTTATGCGTGTATACATGTAATCCGTAAATAGTAACTTTTATTCATTTTTACAAAACGAATTTAAAATTTATAATAATATTTGCTTGAGAGATGTGGTAAAAGCAAATATTAATCGAATAACCCTAGTTGCAGTCATTTTAAAGTATCATTTATGTGTAATATCATCACTTCTGAAATATATTTAACGCATTCTGAAATGTATTTGATATATTTGAAGTAGAACATATAATTTGATGTTCTCAAATTCAATTTACTTTTTATAAATACATCTGGAAATACATACATACATACTTCTACATTGTTACAGATTTTATAACCCACTTCAAAATATTACTATTCCGGTTTGTAATATTAGTGGCTACTTATGTTAACAGCAAGAGAAGAGGATATGAAACTTAGATGTATTGCTTCTATCGAAAGTAAGCGTGTAACATATTTGAAATTGACTTTATGATTGTATGTGTATACATAAGGAAGCTCTGAATATAATTCAATAATATTTCGTACAAGACTTTTTAGACGAATATCAGTTTAATAAGCTAATGATGGAAATGACAACGCTATTCCTCCTATATTTCACATTACATTAAGCCCTGTTAATGATGAAATTAAATGGTGGAATTTTATTTTTCATGTGGAAGTATGTCCATTTCTAAATTGTGTTGTGAAAATGCACCCTAACTTGTATTAACTTAATAATAACTTAATTATCCAGTAAAATTAATAAAGAAAAATAAGAAAATAATTCTACATCACAAAATATTAAACATTTTAATAAAAAAATATAGATAATGTTAAGAAATAATTTAACACATACAGTTTATAATAATAAAAATACTTGAAAAAACGCCTAAATTAAAAGAAGAAACTCTATTTGAATTTGAAAATAATATTATAATGAAATACCTGTTGAGATTGGCGAAATTAGTAGATATCTAAAAAAAAACACATTTCACAACATATAAGAAGTAGAAATCCCTTGTTATTGTCACATTAGCATTAACAGCTCTTGCAGAACATGCTCAAACATATTTAACTAATCTAAAATCACTACAACAATGTATTACAAACTGACTTTCGAATACAGTCCGCCTTCATAAAAAACCTACAAAATCGTAAAAAAGTGTTACAGAATATTTTGTAAGTACTCGCCGTGATAAAATACGTGATGTATTTCAGCAGTTCCAAAACAGTTTTAAACACATTTTTAATAAGCTTTTTCTCTGTGACCTTA
>NW_019416589.1:406259-428415 GCF_000390285.2 Anoplophora glabripennis
AATAATAATAATAATAATAATAATAATAATAATAATAATAATAATAATAATAATAATATTTGCCCATAATATAAATAGTTACAAAGTGAGGGTACCACAAAAATCTTAATTTAGACAAAAAGAAAGTATGCTCAGTACACCACAAGTGGTTTCCTGATCTTTCGCGCATCCTAGAAGCCTGTGGATATTCTATCATAGTAAAAGTTATATACACACATATACATACATATGTAATATAAAATATATAAAAAGTATACATGGTAATACAATACAAAATGAAAAAAGACATTTCTTTAAGGACATTCTGAAATAATATAGTGACATTGATTTTAACTCGGGACTTGTATAATTTTACAATATTAAAAGAAAAGGATCGCTCAAAGATTGTAGACCTGTGTCGAGGCATGGTTAATAAACCTTTGCTACGAATATTGATATTATGTACGTCCGTTCTAAATGTTAATTTATTATAAAGGTAGGGGGG
This sequence comes from Anoplophora glabripennis, assembly GCF_000390285.2. Classification (NCBI taxonomy): domain Eukaryota; kingdom Metazoa; phylum Arthropoda; class Insecta; order Coleoptera; family Cerambycidae; genus Anoplophora; species Anoplophora glabripennis. The sequence goes on from NW_019416589.1 coordinate 406,744, forward strand.
TGTCTTAGTAATAATTAATTTATAATAGAAGCAAAGAGGATGATAATTTCTTCTTACTATCATCGACAAGCATTTTCATTTTTTAAAGGAATTAGATATATGGCTAAACTTCCTTATACCACATATAAACCGAACACAGGCATTTTGTACTTGTTGTGTTGTATTACAATCGGAACCGTCTATACCCTGATTATATAAGATATCACAATAATTAAATTGAGATAGTATCAATGTTTCACATAGCATTATCTTGGTATCTTTTAATAAAACCTAAATTCCTTGCCTCCCTCATAACTTTAAGTTACTCATCATTGATGTGTATATTTATTAAATTTGTTAAATAATTTTCTCTATGATCTTAAACTTCCGATACAAGTTTGTAACATCAGTTAACTCAGTTTTTGCTCCTTTTTCACCCCTTTAAATTTTTGACATAAGTTCATTAACACCCTGTATAATCTAATAGAGAAAATTAAAATATTTATTATTATTTATTAAAGTATTTGATACGTCCTGATTATGAAAACCATTTTAATAAATATTATACTAGTATGTTTCTGTCTAATTGTTTTTGTGTTTCCTCTTTTTTAAACCCCTTTTTTATATAGCATAAAATTAAAAAACTTTCTGACCATTTGAAAATGCTTGCCAAGATTTTAGTTAGAAGTTAGTTGTTTATTAGTTATTTGAGAAGATCCTTATAATTTTTCGTTTAAGAGTAATAATTATAGTGGGACACCAACTCAAATTATTGTATTGTTGTTAATTGATATTTGATATTTTATTAATATTTTCGCTCCAAAATCAATGAATATATTAGGCTATAGTCTGTTTAGAAATGAAAGAGAGTAATAAAAGCTTATTATGTAAGCAAATCGTAAATAAATGTAGTACTGGTGCTTATATTCAATATTTTTATATTATGTATTATCGGTATAGGATGAGGTGTACTTTAAAAAAAACTTTGTGCGATCGGACTGTACTAAATTGTAGCAGGTAGCTAAAATTTAATCCCCGACAATCCGTCTTTGTCTATGCCGCTTGAATTTCTCGGTCCATTTCTCTTATAAGTAAACAATATAAAAACAGCATTTCAAAACATGAGGCTACTTTAAGCATCATAACCGGGTTAAGAGGGTTTTTAGTAATTCAAATAAAATTATTCAATATTATTATCAAAATATTTATTTAAATTTAATTAATAGACTTTTATTCGACACAAAAATATATGTATTTTGAACATTCAAATTATGGTGAGTAAATGTAGTGTTGTATAAAATGTACAATAAAGAAAATAAAAAAGTAGGCATATTAAAATTCATCCTCTGAATATTCTGATGAATTGTCTTCGTCTCCTAGATTGATAACGATAGGTTCCACAGTAACGTCAATTAAATTATCGATTTCCCTCATTTTCTCCTCTTCTTTTTGTACATGATGTATACATCTGTGCCAGTTATCGGCAGTTACTCGTTCCAAGGAATTTTTTAACAAAATTTTCACGTCACTTAATTTAAACGTCGTATTATTTCGCGCTACATCTCCTTTTACCTGCGCCCAGACTAATTCGATTGGGTTAAGTTCACAGTGATAAGGTGGTAACCGTAGTACTGTTATTTGGCGATTTGTTGCCATTTCATCGATAACATATTTTTTTTGATCTTTATTAAGATTGACAAGTGTCAAAAGTTCCTTTTTCACCATATTTGTTTCAAAAGAAATGTTATGAATTATATCGGCTTTCCTCCAAGCAGTCGTATGCGTCCGCTCGGTCTGGCGTGAATGGTAACTGGCATTATCCATGACAATTACATACCCCGGAGGAATAAGATCCAACATCTGTGTAAAATACTCTTCGAAAACATCTGCGTTCATGTCTTCGTGATAGTCACCTGTATTTTTAGATTCAAATAAAAGTAAACCGCCATCTACAAAACCATTAGCACTACCTATATGTGTTACTATTAATCTTCGCCCTTTACCTGAAGGTGCCTTGAACCCTGTTGAAAGTCCATCCAAAAATGTTTGTCGAAAACTTTTTACATTTTTATCTTGCCATACTTTTGTTACAGTATATCCCTCGTTGACCCAAGTTTCGTCTAGATAATAAATATTCCTCCCTTCGTCACGGAATTTTCTAATTGATCTTAAGTAGGATCTTCGCCAACAAATAATTTCATCTTTATCGATAAGAACTGACTTCCTGTTCTGCTTTTCCCAGCAAAAATTCAACTCTCGTAAGACGGCCCATAATTTGCTTCTACTGATTTTTGGCAAATCGTTGTCCTCTGAAAGTTCACTTAAAATTTTGTTTAGCGTTGGTATTTCTTTTTTAAAATAAAATGAGTGTACTTTCCTGCGAATGACATTTTGAAGAAATCATCTATAACCCTGTAGATGATTTTGGGGGATTTACAGTATCTTGTTCATTTTTTGTTTCCTTTAAAAGTCTGTAGATTGTCGATTTTCCAATCCCTGTCATTTTTGTTAGCATTAGTGTTACCCGATAATTACCTGAAACGAAATATTACCACGCCCATGGCCGGTTCTTATCTCGGGGTTTTATTACTCTCTTTCATTTCCAAACAGACTATAATTTAATTATTGTATTGGAAATAAAAAAAATACTTGAAGATTCCCGAAGATGTGATATAACAACGAAACGTCGACGATTATATAAGTTAGTTTCGTTTCCATATGCTGAAACTAACAATCCTAAAATTAATTTTTAACTTTTAGCTTCCAAATGAGTATTTAACTAAACGATAAACCTCTCATTTACCCTGACACCGTCTAGCCGTAAAGAAATACCAAAGTAATTGTCGGCGACGTTAACAAACCCGAATCCTGATCACCCAAACCGGGGCCAATGGATCCGATGCACGAGGTCTCCCTTAAAAGCTGCAATAAATATTAGATAGAGATCTGGAGCCGGTAATTCAATAACCCGGAGAAAAAATAAGTGGTTTAATCAAAACCGAGGTAAATGCACCTGCCTCGTACACACATACCTTCAGACACACCTGCTTGTGGTTTAGACGAGACGCGGGAAGGCTACGAGCCCTGCAGCTAGGCAGCCGATGCATCTTCGACATGATATATCCATCGGCGTTTTGTGAGAACGGGAACTGCAGTTTGATGTGGAAGAAGGAAATGGGGATAAACGAGTTTCGGTATTAGGTTAGAGTGACGCATCACTGCGAAAATCGAACGAATGGTATACATTAAGCTGTCAAATATCAAGATAGATATTTTTTAGAAAAAAATCATATTCAGAAAATATGAAATGAAATATTTTAGATAGTCAAAAATTAAACGCAGGGTGTTCTTGAAAAGGGCATTATAAATTCAGGGGCATTTGTGTTGTCTTTTGTTTTTGAGAAACATGGCCTTAGAGATTAAAGGTTCATTAAAATTAAATCTAGTTTACATATTTTTCCAAAAAAAAAAAACAATGCAATGCAATTGAAATTTGGTAGTAGTAAATATATTCTTTCCTTTGGCCTGACATAAAATTTCGGCAATTTGAAAAATTTATATAACTTGTATACTTAACTTTTATTTATAAAAATTTAATATTTAACAGATAACTATTTGGGACGTAAACACACTGTACTGCAAACAATTAATTTACTAATTATTTAACGTCTTGATTATTATTTTTCTTAGAGAATTTGAAATACAACAATTATTTTTTCTTTGTGTTTCACTTGTTAATATCAATTTCTAGTTTTAAACCTAAATAAAAATATCCAAATGATAAGACTCCTTTGGAGCGCCATATCTCAATAACGGTGCTCCGAAGGACCAATGTTTATAGGAACATTCTTTACTACTTTTGGCTCTACTTTCACCTGCTTAAATTTTGTACCAACTTTTCCAAACACCCTGTATATACGTTTTTATATTATCAGTTGTCGATATTTATAAAAACGTAATGAATCTCTTTAATATTTTATTGTAGACAGTGTATTGTTTCTTTTAATGTTAATATGAATGTACCAATGTTTTTTGTTTAATAGAAATGTATTATTAATACTGTTAACAATAGAAATATGTATATGAACTGCATCAAATTCATTTCTTTTGGTAAGGTAATAATCCCCCTTCAGATATTTTTAGTAAAATTTAAAAAACAAAATAGTATTTTTAGCAACTTAAAATAGTAATTAAAGCAATTCTTTAAAAATTACAGTACTATGCATCAATAGTTACAAAACAGTGTATTAAATGTTATTATCAATGCGTATTTTTTACATAATTTATTGGTAATTTCTATTATATTTAATAGACATATTTATAAAACATTATGTCAATAAACGCACAAAACTTTAGTAAATTATACAACAATGTATTTAGTACTTAGTGCTTAACATTTCTATTGCAGTAAAATAGTGTTTGGAGATTATTACTACAAAATTCTAAATATAATAATATGTGAAATATTACTTCACATATTATTATGTTTGGAGCTATAATCACAACAAATTGTAGTGTATATAGACCTACAATTGTAGAAGCGGTTACTATTCTTTTTTTTTCAGTGGATGGAGATTTAAGCTAAGCCGTCTATGGTTTTGTCCTATTTCTTCGGTTCGAAATCACCGATTAAAGTAAAAATAAAGAAATAAGCACTGGTTTTTCCACGCCAACACTTTACTGCATAACTGGTGCAAAAATGAATCTAGCGTAAATTATAGGCCACCCGATATAATATTGGAAAAATATGAATATTCGAAACCGGTTAATGTCCATTGAATAATGACCAAAAAGATGAAGAGAAAATTGTAGGCAGTCATGTCATCACTACTAAATCTTTTCACTGAACTAATTATAATTTCAACATCTATTCTGTTTATATTTTCTCCTCCTAAACGATGTTTTCTTCCTTTTATTTTTTCATTTCTTGTTCGCGTAAGTTATTAGCGACTATACAATTTTATGTATTCTATTTATATTTATTCTCTTTTCTATTTGCGGTTTAGGTATATTACCTTAATTAAATTGTATAAAAATCTAATTTAGGAATTCGGAAATTAAGTAAGATTACATATCAGGAATTATTATTTGATTCAAATAGAGAAACTTTACCAAATGTATTAACTAGTAATAATAATAATATTTTTGTTTATTGACCAAAATTAGAAATTATAATTCTATAATTAGTGCGGTCAATAGGTCATTGATCAGCTGTTCTTCCTCAAAGACGTAGAAAAATAAAATTGTATTTCTTTACATTTTTCTCAATCTATACCCAAAACAGTATATATGAAACATTTAAAAAATATACAATGCACATATGTATAATATCTAAGAAAAACAACAACCAAACCTGTACAAACAATCTTAACTTAAATTTAGATATACAAACTTAATATTATGCACTTAACTTTGAGCACTGGTCATTAAATATAATTTAAAATATTTTTTTATTGAATGAGGCTAGAGAGATATCTTTTACGGAGACAGGAATGTTATTATATTCTTTTGATATTTGATATGAATATGAGTTTTTAAATAGTTGTGTTTTATGTTTGGGAATATTTATAGCAGTTTTTTTGACGATTATTTGTACTGTGAATATTTGTACGATATGTAATTTTCATCCAAAGATATAGGGCGCTTCTTTTCATTATAATTTTATGAAATAATGTTAATGCATAATTTTTTACCGTTTGACATATTTAACCAATCGGCTTTTTCTAATGTAAGTGAAATTCTATCAAATTTTCTTATTCCATATATGTATAAGGAGTAATTTTGTGAATTTTGTAGGTACGTTATACCAAATGTACCTAATTTGCAGTCTAATACTAGATGGGAATATAATAATCTGGAGAGTACTTGTTTCCCACAATATACTTAACAATATCAATATGAGTTTATTTCTATGAATATTATATTAGCACCGCCATAAAGCATCTCATGGAATACTTTAAGTTGTGTAATTTAAGGATAAAGAGAAAGGGAAACTAGTATTGTATAAAACTGAATAAATACACTTTTAGTATGGCACTTTCAAAAAATGGCATTGAGTGCCACTAAAGGACAATGTGGTTCAATGATCCAATTTAGGACTCTTTTTTTTATTTATCCTAACATTATGCAACATGCCATTGAATATTTCAAATAATTGCTCAAAAACTGAACTACCCTTAGCTTCCACTGTTGAAGTTTTCTAAAATTAACAGTACCTAATCACTGTTTTACACTACAATGGAAAACGTATTCAAGTTTCACGCATTAACACATAATTTTTGGTTACTTAAATAAAACCAATCCACTAAACGCGATTGTCTGTCAGTAAACATCAATAGTTTAGAGCAAGCTAACTCCAATGGGTCGCAATTACCTCCAGGTATATCCATTAAGTCTCCTTCTCTCTCTACGCCACCGAAAAATTGTACCTTTGAAAACATATGTCTAGAATCGCTACTGTTTTACAGGAGCACGCTTGAAAGAGGCAGTGCCACCGCCTTTGGTACCTAATTGAGTTAAATGCTTTCAGTTCGCGATGCCATCCGAAAAATAAACAAAGTAGATGGATTTAATGACGCCAGAAGTGCCCCGAATTACCTCTAAACGCTCTCAGACTATTTTTGATACTTTTATCGTTCGCGAGTACTTATAATGAGGAAGTGTAGAACACTAACAGACGTGTTGAAAGGAAATAGGGGTGGCTAGGTTGTTAACAAGCATGGGGATGTGAGTTTTTAGGGAAAACACTTAAAAATGTTACCTCCATTTATTTTTTTTTATGAGCAGTATATCAATTGTTCTTTCCATAAATATGTTATAAATTAATTCAATTCCTCATTAAAAAATTTATATAATTAAAAATTATCCTTAGAAATAAGTGTGACATTGTCAATAATTTTAATGTATAAAAAATTCATTTTTGCATTGTTACTGTACTGACTAGTCTTAGATTTCACACCACATTATTTGCAAGAGCGTGATATTAAAACGTTACTCATTAGTTTGTTCATAAGAGTTCTGTTAGGTCGCAGTAATAAAAAAAAAATCGCATAACTGTATATAGTGTACGTATAAATAAGTGTATATTTTAAATATTAAATTATTCTTTATAGCTTAATATTTTAAATATAAATTAGACTAAAATTACTGACAGTTTACATTGATTTAAAGATATATTTTTAATAGAAATTCATTTGTGCACTTAACTTATTTTTTCGCCATTTAATGAGAAATACCGTGTTAGTCTTTATATTCTGGCTGCCTATCTTATATGTAGTTCAATATTTTTAATAAAAATATTTTAGAATCATTTTACGTAATATAATTGCTGTGTAAAAAAATTCACTCAAATTTCACTCAATTTTACTCAACAATATATTAATTTCTGTCCACGCCCAATTGAGTGAAATTTTCACTCTATTACTAGAGTGCAACTGTTTGTGAGTGGAAGTCATCAAAAATGAGTGAGTTTTACTTAAATCTGAGTTACTGTTAACTATCAATTGAGCCACTTTTGTCCAAGGATCCCAAAATTAAATTTGATATTGATATTGACGATATTTGAATTTTTCTGGAATCTCCTTGAAATTCATGCTCAGCAACCATCAAGCACACCATCCAACGATGCGAGCTACCTTCGACGAAGGATCAACATTGCCCCATAAAGACAGAAATCTCTCTAAGGGCGTTCGAAAATCTATATTGGGAATCTTGTGGAACTATCAAGAGGTGCGTTTGAACATCGACCTTGCTCATCCGCAAATTAATAACAAGGACTCATTGTACCGATATTCTCCGCAGATAATATACGATACTACACTACGTACAGTCTTGTGACCGATACACACGTGTTTCACAGCCCAAAAACAAAAACAAAAATCAGAAAGGTGTCAAATACAAAACAAGTGCTGAATACAAAATAGTGCCCTAAGATTCAGTTGAAAATATCAGTGAAGAGTGTCATTGAGTAAGTATCAAGTAAGTTACAGGTAACCACAATGTGTCCTGTTCTATCTAGGATTCCGACCTAGATGAAAGAGCAGTAAGTGGAAAAAGACTTCAACAAACATTTTCCGAGGATGGTACGTTGTTAGCGCAATACGCGGTAACCCAGTTCCTCAGTGTCCAAGCTTCTGCAGTGACTACCACCACGAGAACGACTAATGGAAGGTACGGAATACGATAGCATTTTTTATTTTATTACATTTCTTTTTACACTTACGAATATTTATCGGCTCTATTTTAATTTTAGCCATGTTTCAATAAATCATCCTAATGGGCTCATTTCGCATTTTGTTTAATTAATTTTTTTTTTCAAAAATTTCTGTCTCAAAATAATGAATGAAAACGGAACAATTAGTTCAATACATCTAAAGTAAAAGTATAAGTACAGAATAAAATTATCGAATACTCAAAATTCATATCTGGTACTAATGCGATAAGAAATACATTTGAACCGAGTCTAAAATTTTAAATAAGGGATGTTCTCCGCTCAGTTTAGATTTCTTTCTGTGCAGTAATAAAAGGGAGTTCGTATATTCTCATTTATCGAACTAAGGTAAAAGACCCTTCACGTAGAATACGCATTACAAGAAATTTATGCCTAGGATCTACACTTACATATAATGGGTATCGAGACCATATACTTGAAGAATGAAAATAGAATTTTGCACAAAAAGCAGCTCTTGAATAAATATCTATTTACAAAAGTAGAAGCGAGTAAACAAGACCAACGTGTGCACTGTTGGCCAGGTAGGAAACATATATTCATTTTAAGTTCACATTACAGGAGACGTCTCCCGTGTGAGTTGCTAATCAGGCTCCACAGCTTGGAAGACTTTTTATATTCTTTACCAGGCCTTAATGCATACACATCCGCAGGGTGCAGCTATATATTATAAAACTACATCATTTAAAGTTTGACAGCAGAAAATTTTAAACATTTATTATAAAGTCCATAAAGTTTGAATTTTATTAGAGACGAGGAACGGAATCAATAAAGAAAAACTTGTTGGGAAATTTATGGTTTTACGTCGGTTATTTTAGTAACCGAAAATAAAAACTTCCTTCGCCGACGAACAGCTCTCTCTCGTAAACTGAAAATTGCTTTATTCGATCAAGTTGCTGCCAGGCTGTAAATAATTTCGTCAATTATTAAAAAATAATAATTTCCCTGCTGGCACGTTTACTTACATTCGGGACGGAAGACATAAATAAATTCTTTTCAGAAATTGTTGGGCCGATAAAATATTGCGTTTAATCATTGCTTTTTGCAACCTTTCCAAAATTAACTAACATTTTTTTACGACACTAATAAAATACAGAAATTGTATTCTGTCAACAATAAAATATGTTACATGCCTAAATATAGCAGTTATTAGTTAGAAATATTGAAAAAAATCCTTATTTATATTTATCAATATTCTTTACACAGGGTGGCGCTGCAGAGTTCAGGCTTACCAATGATGGATAAATGGATAACAAAAATAATATAGCCATTCGTGATTTTTTACAGCTGAGTTTTGTGATCAACAACAAATCCTGCTGGTTTTCGACATCAGCGGATTTGTCGGATTTGGCCGCTGTATTTCGGTTACTGTAAGAAATATAAAAAAATATCTAAACTATTCTTATACGATTTTTCCATTAAACCAGTGAAGTACTCAATTTTTTTCTTAATACTTTCGGATACCGCTGGTATATAAGTTTATTATTTCTAAGTAATACCTTCGATATGTGTTTCCGGAGTTAATTTTCTCTTTCATTATCATTTTTTATTTCATTTCTTAGACAAGAAGATCACTTCAATGAATACAGGGCACGTTTAGCAGTAAAACAGAGAACAGTGTGCCCTCCTCAGTTGTTTGAGGTTAATTTTATTTATTTATTTTTTATTTATTATTGGTTATTATTAGTTATTAATGGTCGTGGGTTGGATATTTTGTTGTCCTATTTTATGATATTATTTAAGTTGTCATGATTAGTAAACCATGGGCGCCAGTCGAATAAATCGACGAGGAAAGGGGGCAAGATATGCAAAATAATTGTAATAGTTTTAAATATAATTTGAATATAAAGATTAGTTGGGATTATATGTATGCTACAGTCTTCCAGGCCGAGGTTTTTGCTATTTTGATGGTAGCAAGCAAGGAGGAGGTAAGGAATTGTGCAGAGGAGAAGATTTTTATCTGCTCCGACAGCCAGGCCGCGTTCAGAGCGGTTAGCTCCCCGAGGACTAGGTTTGCCCTTATCCAGGAATGTGGAGACGCTCTAGTCATTGGCCAGACGAAAAGAAGTAGAGTTGGTTTAGGTCCCAGGCCATATGGGCATCCCTGGTAACGAGAGGGCGGATCAATTAGCTCGTCTCGGGTCCAGGGGACCTGGACAGGGACCTGAACCAATCTTAGGTATCACACGAGGCAGCATTAATGGGGCCCTCAATAAGTGGGCCTATCAAACTTTAGGTAAGGATTGGAGGAGAAATAGAGGATGCAGGCAGGCCCATAGTTTTATACATGGACCTAGCAAATCCAAGACAAGATGGCTGCTGAGCCTCAGTCGAAGAGCCCTAAACCAAATGGTGGGGGTTCTGACAGGCCACTGCAGACTTAGGAGGCATTTAAGCTTAATAGGAATTGAGGAGGACCCTCTATGACCGAAATGTGGCGAAGGGGTGGAAACCCTTCTCCACCTTCTGGGACAGTGTGCAGCCTTTGGGAGAATAAGACATAAAGTCTTTGGTGCTGAAGAGCTGCAAGGGGTTGAGGTGACAAACCTTCCATGGACCAAAATCCTGGCGTTCATTAGGGCGTCGGGTAGGTTCGAGGAGGGTCAGAGGCAGAGAGTGGTTAGGTGATGGGACGGCGGGGTAGGCAAAAAGGGCCCACTCGTGGCCTAATTGCCAGGCTGAGGCCGTCCCTTTACTACTACTACTACTAGTTGAGATTATATAAAACAATAGAAATATGTTATATTAAATAGTACATATAAAAGTTTAGATAATTTAATTAATTGAAAGGGCCGCCCTTTTCGATAAGTATAAATTTAGTTTTTGTTATTTTTATAAATGCAAATATGTATAAATATAAAAATATATAGTTAAAGTTGTTATTTTAAGACTTATGTACAATTACAGGTAAGTATTAACATATTAACGTGCAAACTTGAAAAAAAAATTGACATACTTACAGACTAAAATGACAAGAATATTCTAAAAGCGAAGGTAAATTTATGAACGTTCTTCACGTGCTGGAGAAGACAGTGATACTGCTCAGTATAATCTGGGTGAAACCCAAGAGATAAAAGAAGAAAATGTACTCACTCATTCACAGGGATTTGGTACCTTATAAGTACATCGTCAGTAGTACATTTATAAGAAAATGACTATTCTCTGGTGTGGCTGCAGAATTAGTTTCATTTACTCTAAGTTTTACATTACATAGGCAAATATTATCATCTTATTTAGTGTGGTTGATGGTGTCTGGCTACTAAATCTTCGCCAAAGCAAAAGCAGTGAATTTGTTTTTTGTTTCTCGGTATAATTGAAAACCTACAATATAATTATATAGTTTAGTTTTATTTGATCTAAATGGAAATGTTATAAACATGTTACTCAAATCAAAGTTAGATGTGAATTTATACATAAATGAAATACCATGAAACAGAATTGCCGCAATCACTTAAATAAAGAAAAAACTAAAATTATTTGTGTTAAGTAGCTGTTATACAGGGTGATTCAGAACTTATCCAAAAAAAAATTCTGGATGTACAGGGGACCCTTACAAATACAATTTTGTAAAGAAAAAATCAAAAAGGTCAGTTCAAAATTGATTTAAAAATACACTTCTGCACGGCACTGGAAACTGGTCCACTGTAAAACCTGACCTCGCACAATGCGACCGGTATGGAGGCGTGATAAAAACGGACAAAAACTTTCGCAATGAAAGAAATATGTAAATAGAATTTTATCGCACCTATTTTATATCGGCAAATTCAAGTGCTTTTGCCTTTATTAATTATTAATAAAATTAATTTTTGTTTTTAAATAATAAAATCATTTGACATACCCGATGCTGCAACAGCAATTGTTCAAAATTTTATCCACTCACGTGTAAACACATTTGGGTCCGTCTTACTCACTTTCTACGAACTAACACAAATGATGTCTTGCTTCACCTTAACACAAATACTTCACCATAATACAAATGTCTTGCTTCAAATTCAAACGATATCCAACAACTCTGAGTTGCTATACACGCAAGCCATTTTTGACACTAACTACTAAAAAACTGATGTAAATACCACAGATAACAGGTAAAAACTACCGCAACGACGGATTTCAGTATTAGGAGTCACATGGCTCTCCACGCGTATTGCGAATGACGCTAGAGACTACAGTTGTCCAGCTATGTAGTGGTTTAATGTGCTATAACTAGAAAGTATAAGGATTTTACAAAAAATTTTTTTTACAATATTGACTCCATTTCTCATGCCGCATCTACTCCCAAATTTTTTTGGATAAGTTGTGAATCACCCTGTATAAATTTATAGTCGTAAAAAAGACATTGGTAATTTATAATGTAGGTAGTTAGCATTCATATACCACAGACTATACAGGGTGATTAAGAACTTATCCAAAAAAATTTGAGAATAGATGCGGCATGAGAAATGGAGTCATTATCGTAAAAAAAAAATTGTAAAATCCTTATAGTTTCCGAGAAAAAAATTATTGAAGTTATATTACATTCAACGACTACATAGCTAGACAATTGTAGTCTCTAGCGTCATTGCGCGTGGAGAGCCACGTGGCCTCAGCGACTCCGAATACTGAAATCGTATTTTGCAATCGTCGTTGCAATAGTATTTACCTGTTATCTGTGGTGTTTACAATATTTTTTTAATAGTTAGTGTCAAAAATGGATAGTTAGTGTCAAAAATGGTTTGCGTGTATAGCAACTCGGAGTTGATGGATATCGTTTTAATTTATGGTGAAGCAAGACATTTGTATTATGGTGAAGTATTTGTGTTATGGTGAAGCAAGACATCATTTGTGTTAGTTCGTAGAAAGTGAGTAAGACGGACCCAAATGTGTTTACACGTGAGTGGATAAAATTTTGAACAATTGCTGTTGCAGCATCGGGTATGTCAAATGATTTTATTATTTAAAAACAAAAATTAATTTTATTAATAATTAATAAAGGCAAAAGCAGTTGAATTTGCCGATATAAAATAGGTGCGATAAAATTCTATTTACATATTTCTTTCCTTGCGAAATTTTTTGTACGTTTTTATTACAACGCCATGCCGGTCGCATTGTGCGAGGTCAGGTTTTACAGTGGACCAGTTTCCAATGCCCTGCAGAAACGTATTTTTAAATCATTTTCGAACTGCCCTTTTTGATTTTTTCTTTACAAAATTGTATTTGTATGGGTCCCCTGTACATCCAGAATTTTTTTTGTGGATAAGTTCTGAATCACCCTGTATAGCTTTGTCTGTGCATATACTATGAATATGTCTTATATAGTTCAATTCTATATTTCATATTATCATAAATTACTTTCATTTCTTGTTGGATAGTTATGAAATTTATTTTACAGATTAAAACTGTTTGATAAACTTCGTATACAGGGCACAGTTAATATTTGTTTGATTCAGGATATTTTATGCCAAATATAAATATTCTGCTGAAAGAATTACAGTAAACAAATTATTCCATAGTGAAATACAGATATAAAGTTCGAGCTATAAAATATTTTTGTAACGTCTTGATCAGCAATACCTACACCTATTGTAAGTTTAATACAAAACAACTTTCGCTCATTTTTAACGTACATAATCAACAAAATATCTCCACAGTAGCTGTCTATGCATATATAATATAATCATAAAACTACAGTTCCACAGATCTACCATTCAGTGACTTGGGGATTACAAATTTAATTAAATCGTAAACATAAGAAATGAAATTCCAAGAGTGTATCTCTAAGTTTTGTATATTAAAGACGTCATATATCGATGTGTTATTTGTGGCCAGCTAGGAAAGTTATATCACACATTGTTGATATATAAATCATTGCAATAAAGTAAAATTGGTAGAGGACCTAGGACACTTCTTTATTTATGTATCGTATATTCAGTAATGTTAGACTTTTTTTCTCGAGACCCGTGCTGACTTTAGATATCAATTGATTTTTTTCTATAAAGTTTATTATTATTATACTGATAACTTTTTCTATAACTAAAAAAACAGATGATAAAGATATAATTTTGTATGTATTACATAGAAATTGAAATTTCTACTATTTCTGAAAAATAATAACAAAGCATCCGTTAATATTTTAGCAAAAAGACAAATACCTCTGACCCAGATTTGACTTTTTGAGCCCCTTTCAAAAGTGCAAAGATGTATAGGGAACCGAATCACCCTCGAGCAAGTTTATAAATTGAAGGACTTTAATCTGTTTTGGAATTTTCCTCATTAATGACCGAGAAACACGCGTTTCCTTCAAAGTCCTCGTGGTTGCAAGACACCCGTTATTCCTGTTTAATATTCCAACGTGTCCATTATTTACTCTTTGCCTGACTGCATGGATTTATATAATTTCTTGCATACAATGAAAACATTATACATACTCCTTCTAGCGTCGGTTCTCAAACTACATTTGAGATAACGTGCAGAGGTCATTATTTTTCAAATAATTTTTTCTCAAAAACTACAACAGATAAAAATATGGAACCAATGAATATTTTTCTTTGAGGAATATTTATATTCAGAGAATATTAGATTTTTTTCAGATTTTTACGTGATTTTCGATGGTTTAAAAAAATGGAAACTAATTTTGATAATTGTTTTTTCAACTTCTAACATAGTTTCACCAACCAAAAAATTCTTTATAATATGTACTTTTACTACAACAAAACTTATTAAAATCCGAAAGGCGCTTTTTAAGTAATAAAATAAAAACCTTATTTTACTAGTACCCCTACCTAATTTCTATAATAACATTTAAGGAACATATACATTACCCCTTTACCTACTGCATAAGTATGTGATAACTAAAGATAATGTCAAAATATACATCTCAGCATGTGTTATACATCAAGTATTATATATTTATAGCTACCGTGTGTGATGTGTGACTTCACTTGTCTATTATTGTTTTCTATACCGCGCAAACAATAAACACGTTTTAACCTGTTTTTACGTAAGCAATGGTACTAATCTATTTACCAGAAAAATATGCAGAAGCAGAGATAATGGGAACTAAAGTAAAAAATAATAAAATATATAAAAAATTTGAAGGTTTTGCGGATTTATGTTCACAGTTTTTCCTACATTTGGTAACAAATGACTTGTACGATTTTTTGAAATATTACAACACCCTGTACAGTAAAAATAGTATATAGTACTTTTTTTTTTCAAAGCCTGATTAAAGTTGATAACAATCATTTAGCTTTAAAACTAATAAAATCGGAGATAACAATTGTTTCTTTTTACTTGTTCAATATTTAATGTTGGTACAATTTGAAAGAAAGTAGTTATTCCAAAATATACAGGGTGTTTTTGAATGGAGTAGCATAAATGATACCAGTGAATCTACATTTCAAAAGAACACGATCTGCAAAAAATCGCCTTAGTAAAATGTTCACCCCTGAAGAGATATGGGCCATCAAAGTTTCCAAAAAAATTATGAAAATTGGCTGTAATTTGAAAACCGAACGAGGTACAAATAACAAATTTTTTACAGGTTGTTTACTAATATAGATGCGAGTTTTCAACTATTTTTCGAAAATTTTAACCCCTCGAAAGGGGTTGAAATAACCACCCCTCAAGCCATTTTTTGCCATAAGTTTTATATTTCGTAAAAACTCGATATCCAAAAATACGCTAAAGTGTTTTTTCTACGATCGTGCAAAATTTACCTCTTATTGCACTACCTACTGTGCCAAAAGTTTAACTTTTTTTACAGTAGTACAAAAAATATATTGATTACAAGTTTAATCTAAGCATATCCATAAGTACCTAACGTCTGACATTGACAATTTGCGCAATTAATTTCCCGTTGTCAGTTAAAATTTTAATATTATGTAAAATACTGTTAAATAAAATTTGAAATAAAAACAATCGTAGAAAAAATGTTGCGTGCAACATGTGCAAAAAGCATATTTTTGGAAACTTTGATGGCCCATATCTCTTCAGGGGTGAACATTTTACTAAGGCGATTTTCTGCAAATCGTGTTACATTGAAATGTAGATTCACTGGTATCATTTATGCTACTCCATTCAAAAATACCCTGTATACAAAATAATCATAGAAACGTATGTCGGAAACGTTTCATTTCTAGGATACAGTGTTAAAGTGATTGTGAAAAATATCTCTTTATTTGGTAATGACAAATAATTTAATATTTCAAAGGTGGAGGTTCAGGGGTATCCTGATCTATTTGGATCAATATTTCTACGCTCTGAATAATTGGTAGAAATTACATAATAAATAAAAAATGTAATTTTAACAATCTTTTTGACGGTATGTAACTCACATCAATTTTAAGAAAACACGCATGACAAAGCAAAATTGTGGATTTAATTTTAATAAATGCCTGGAAATATAATATCTTTAAAGTTTAAGAATAAAAGTTTAATACTTTATCGCGTGTTCTTATAAAGTATCGCGATTTTGTTCCTATGAATACATTCGTTTTTGTTTAAATAGATTAATTATTATTAGTATTAAACGTTAGGTGCATTTGGATTTTTATTGGTAGAGAAAATACATTTTATTTTATGTATAGAAAGTGTAATTTCAAAAAATGGTACCATTTTTCCAAAAATTTCAGTAGCGTAAAAGTACTGTTAAAAAAGACGATACCTTTGAATCTCCGCCCCTGAACTACCTAATTTTTTATTACCATATTCAAACCAAGCAGTTTTATTAGGTTATACCTTGTACCAAATTTGCAATGATTTCGTCAACCCGTTCACATAATATAAACAAAAAAAATATTTTTTTTATGAGGACTAACACCCTGTATCTTAAAAAGGAAGTGTTTCCGAATATATGAATTTTTTTCTTTTTTTTTTCTTTTATTTTAAGATGCTCTTCTTCTTTAAAATTATTTTTGTAACACTACTAATTTATCTATAAGAAACTGAAAATTACCAAACAAGTAAATATATTTTTTTATTGTTACCTGCTACTATTTTGTAATAAAAATCATGAATATAGGTACGCATAATTTATGAGAGATTTTATTTATTACTTTTAGCGTAATGACCTAAAACCTGATGAGTTTTATAAATAAATATATGAAGGTATTTACTTGATCATTATGGCCAAGCACGGAATTACGTGAGTTTAGAAGAAAATTTAAATTGCCACAGCTATAATGCGGCCGAGGATATATTTACAAATTCACAAAGGGCCGTTTGTTAATCCCAGGCCAACTCAATTAAAATATATTTAAGGACTTTACGTACAGCGGGCTTACGCTTTTCACAAATTATACACCAAATGATCTCTTCCAGATTTTAATCTCTGCGCTCTTTATCTACTTTGGTACGAACGCGGAGAGACAAAGTACAGAACAGCGAGTCTGAGGAAAAATCCTATATGAACAGTGACAAACGAATATTATTTAAATTTTTATTTAAATTTAAATAACGATAAACTATATATTTCTACGCATTCAAAATCGGTATTTATAATAGTTTTCCAAGTCTTTGACATTGTGTTTTCTAAGTAATTTGATAGATTGAAGGGACGAACTTTTGAGCTCATTTTAGGAAAAAAAACTTCATATAAATGAACAACAACGCATTAAAAACCTGAGTGAAAGATATTTATACAAACTCATCAAAGTCAACTTTCAGATCAAATTTCCATCAGAACATTTTTATTATCTTGACAAGTAGTTTTTGTAGCATCACGCGCTGTGTAGTTTATTACGCATTGTAACACATTTAAGTATGTACTAAGCAAAGAATTTAATTATGTCGTTTATTTCTGTTTGGCGAACAGATCTTTGGTGCTAATAAGACATACAGGGTGGCCAAATGAAAACGAAACAGAGCCATTTTCAGAAACTGCGTCAAGATTGTAGAAAATCGCTCAGAACCTTTGCTGGTATTTTTGACTCCGCCACTTTCATCCCCAAGCAAAGGTAAGCATCACCCCAAAATATTTAAATGGCATTGGGGGTTGAGTAATATTTCTTTTGAAAGCTCTTACAATTCTCTTTACAACAGACTTTAAATTTTATAATTCCGCTCAATACTTTGAAAAAAAATTACATTTTAAAATTTAAATTATGTTTATTTGCTTACTTACTACTTAATTGATTAAATGTTCAAACTGATGACCGCCCGCTTCCATCGTGGAGGCCACTCAATGCTGCCTCTTCTCCCAATCCAATTCCGTAGAAAACGTTGGCCCAAATACTGACGGACAATTAACGCATAATGCGGAGGAGCACCGTCCTGTTGAAAAATCAAATGATCTTCATTCAATAATATCAGTCAAGGCAGGGTCAATAGCGTCCTTCAGTAATTGCAAATACATTTGGCCAGTCAAATTACCAGAAAAAAAGGACCCACCAGCCGGTCACCGAAAATTCCAGCCCATGCATTTAATTTTTTCGGTTGCTGTGTATGCTCCTCGTGAAAAACTCTTGGGTTTGAATCGGACCAATAGCGGTAATTGTGACGATTTACTGTCCCGTTCAAGAAAAAAACTGCATTCATCAGAAAAACAGATGTTAAAAAGGAACTGTGGATTGTTCCCTGCTTGCTCATCTATTAGGTATTTCGCAAAATTGCAAACGGCGGTCATAATCATTCTCATGAAGTTCCTGGACTAAATGTATTTTGTATGGATGGAATTTATTCTTCTTTAAAATGGTTTGTATGCTAGTTCGATTGATCCCAGACACAGTACCCAGTTGCCTCGTACTTAATGTAGAATCAAGATGAACTTGTCCCAAAACTGCAACATCACTAGTTTCATTAATTATAGGTTCTTCAATTTCTCGTTTTTTATTGGCTACGTTCCCTGTCTCTTAAATTTTTTTTACTAACTCTAGAACATACTTCTTCCTGACATGTCGATCTTGATGTTGTTCATTAAATAGTTGAGCCGTTCTATTCGCACATTTATTGTTCATAAAGCAAAGCGAAATGATATCTACCCTTTCCACAATGGAATAAACCATAGTGTTTAATTTTCAAAAACACAATTAAATAAACTACCAACCAACGCTTCCAAATAATACTAGAAAATAATTTGGAATCCACCAATTTTACGTTCATTGTGTGTGTATAGCATTCATTTATGTTTTTTACAATTGTGTTTTTTTTACGAAAGTGATAACAAAAACCAATGTAACGCAAGAAATACTAAATTTATACCATTGGCGTACTTAACTCGAATGCCTGACATTTTTATCGTTACTAATTGTTTGTACATAAGTTTCAACTTTAAAATCGAAATTCTTGGGCCGGAATTAAAATTTAAAGTCTGTTGTAAAGAGAATTGTAAGAGCTTTCAAAAGAAATATTGCTCAACCCCCAATGCCATTTAAATATTTTGAGGTGATGGGTTTTTCTACAATCTTGACGCAGTTCCTGAAAATGGCTCTGTTTCGTATTCATTTGGTCACCCTGTATATTTGAATGAAAATTTCAAAATGCTTAAATCTAAAAGGCTTTTTTATAGCTAAAGTGAAAACATTTGCTATGTTCGATTAAATATTTGTTTTTCGAAAAGCATATTTAATTGGTGTACTTAAGTTTGTGCAACACTGGAAAATTTGCCTTAATTATCTATAATAAAACAATAGTTTTGTGTATTTTTTTATTTTTTTACTATAAAAAAGATAGATATATTTTATAAAAAAAGAAAAACACGTAATCATATTGTTTAATATAATTTTAATAAGAAGTTTCTCACACAAAGAGGATTCCAGAAAAAAAAAGAATTACATCTATTCCAATAAGATAATATTTTTAAGTAGTTTGATTAAATTCAACATAAATAATCACTGATATAGTACAATATTAATAAGAACATTTTTTTCTTAGAATGAGCCAAAGAATCATAGGTACCCTTCATTTTCCGACATGTTTTAAAATACCCTATATACAACCCCATCTATACACATATAATATACACTAATAAATATGTGATATTTTTAAAAATCTAAAGCTTCATATTAGTTGCAGGCAAGATTTTTCCCTCAGCATTTATCTCGGTTTCATTTAGAATATGCTACTCAAAAAGAAACGTGTACTTCTATGTTAATGTATTTTGACGACGTGTATAAACAATGCAAGCTCCTTTCAGATTTGCTTTTACAGAAGCTTACATTAAGAGTACCATTTTATGCAGTTAAGAACCGTATGTGTCGTCGGTTTCAAATTTTATGTCCGATAAAATAAACAATCCGTACGGCCACTGTGTAACAAAGGAAATGTTAGAATGCAAATGCACTCTGGCTGAGTGTCCCGAATGACTACTTAATTCCCTCGCTTGACTTGAAATAATAATATTACGGCTCTAGAATTAGCGGGAACTTCTGAATTGAAATTCTGAGATTATATTTTTAGGGATATGCTTCGTCTCGTTTACTTAGCAGTGAGGGTTGTATGCAGGATACACAAACATTAGAGAAAATTTGAGTTGGACATATAATGAATTTTGTAAAACTGATTACAATGAGCGTTCATACGGCATAAGATTATTTAGGATTGGATCCTTTTTGAAATAAAACCCGCATAAAATTCCTTGTGAGAACAAGTTTTAATCGAGGATCAGTTTCATCAGGCGATAACTAATAATTACATTCTAGTCAATGACAACTAAAAGCTAATTGACAACAATTGCAGACAAAACGCAGTTCGAGAAACGATAAAAATAATAGAAATTAAATCATAATTTATTGAATGTCGTTCATACTGGTAACAGTAGACGAGACTATCTTAATTAATGATCGTTAAACATGAGTAATATATTATTAAAAACGTCACAAAACTATATATTTTTGCATAAAATAAAGTGATGTTTGGAGAAGTAAAAGCCACTATGTTTAGTTTTATAAACTGCTTTTTCACGGAAACGGTTAAGTTTAGGCCTCAGCTTGTACAGAACTTTTTTTTTAATTTTCATCTACAACTTGTCCCAAATAGGCAGAACACTCTTGTAAGAGACAAAAAATGTTCGTGTTAAATGGGATTTAGCTTTGCTTGTTTGTGAAACAAAATCTGCTATGCTTTCAATTAGGTAAAAGTTTCAAAAATGCAATGTTTTTTTGTACAAATACAGGGTGGCCAAATGAAAACGAAACAGAGCCATTTTCAGGAACTGCGTCAAGATTGTAGAAAAACGCTCAGATCCGTCGATTTTAGATTAAAGGGGGACATTCTTTGCTGATATTTTTGACTCCGCCACTTTCACCCCCAAGCATACCACCCCAAAATATTTAAATGGCATTGGGGGTTGAGTAATATTTCTTTTGAAAGCTCTTACAATTCTCTTTACAACAGACTTTAAATTTTATAATTCCGCCCAATACTTATTAAGAATTTTGATTTTAAAGTTGAAACTTATGTACAAACAATTAGTAACGGTAAAAATGTCAGTCATTCGAGTTAAGTACGCCAATGGTATAAATTTAGTATTTCTTGCGTTACATTGGTTTTTG
>NW_019416589.1:428914-431436 GCF_000390285.2 Anoplophora glabripennis
GATGAACTTGTCCCAAAACTGCAACTTCACTAGCTTCATTAACTATAGGTTTTTCAATTTCTCGTTTTTTATTGGCTACGTTCCCTGTCTCTTGAAATTTTTTTACTAACTCTAGAACATACTTCCTCCTGACATGTCGATCTTGATGTTGTTCATTAAATAGCTGAGTTGTTTTATTCGCACATTTATTGTTCATAAAGTAAAGCGAAATGATATCTACCCTTTCCGCAATGGAATAAACCATAGTGTTTAATTTTCAAAAACACAATTAAATAAATAAACTACCTTCCAAATAATACTAGAAAATAAATTGGAATCCACTAATTTTACGTTCATTGTGTGTGTATAGCATTCATTTCTGGTTTTTACGATTGTTTTCTTTTACGAAAGTGATAACAAATCGCCAAAAATCAATGTAACGCAAGAAATACTAAATTTATACCATTGGCGTACTTAACTCGAATTACTGACATTTTTACCCTTACAAATTGTTTGTACATAAGTTTCAACCTTAAAATCAAAATTCTTAATAAGTATTGGGCGGAATTATAAAATTTAAAGTCTGTTGTAAAGAGAATTGTAAGAGCTTTCAAAAGAAATATTACCTACTCAACCTCCAATGCCATTTAAATATTTTGGGGGGATGCTTACCCTTGCTTGTGGGTGAAAGTGGCGGAGTCAAAAATACCAGCAAAGAATGTCCCCCTTTAATCTAAAATCGACGGGTCTGAACGTTTTTCTACAATCTTGACGCAGTTCCTGAAAATGGCTCTGTTTCGTTTTCATTTGGCCACCCTGTATATCCAGAAGATTTAGACCTCTGATCAGGACTCAATCCGGTTATTTCAGGATCAAAAATCGATTTCGAAATTGAACTGAACATATGGATTTCAGCATTAAAAACTGCTGAAGAAGATCAAAGACACACAATTTTATTTCGAGTTTACTTCAGGACTTTCAGAAGATTTTCAGGGTCAATATTACGATTTGAATCGTACCTTAGCCCTGACTAAGGATTACCGGGATTTTAAAATTTCGGAGTCTCGAAATTGGACTCCCCTATACATTGGACAGAGGCTACCACAAAATTCAACTACGACAGAGTAACTAATATATTTCTGCATTTAAAGATTAATTAGTATTAGTTGGTATTATGTAATTCCAGAAAACAATTATGTAGTTAATGTTTATAGAAGCATAATAATAAATTAATTTAAAACTTACATTTATCCTTCTGGATTTTGAGCGACTGTTGCTGTTTGCGAGATTCCAGTAGCGGCGTAAATTGAAGCAGTTATTCCTGCACATCCAGCTATATAGCGATACAGAGCGCTTTTGTCCTCCTATTTCTCTTTGTTAACGGCGAATCCATTCACTTCCGTTACTTAAAATAATTGTAATTATATTAGTGGCAACGGTTGTCCCCGGAGCTTTGGAAACGGCCTAATAGAAAGGTCCGGGCCCGAGCCAGATAGATCTATAAGTAGAATCACAGAGGCAAAACCTTCCTACATCTGTCAAAGTTGGCTGACCGCGGCGAGGCCCCGGGGCCGGCGGGAGGCTCTAAGTCTAATGGAGGCGGCGGTGTGGCATATCCACTTATCTCCTTGTTTATGCATGAGCTCACACTCGATCTCTCCGTATGTAAGCAGCGCAATTAGGCCGCCGGACTAAGTTTAAGACCGTTTCGCCCAGTTGCCCCGCTTCAAATGGCGGTCCACCCCAAATTTGCGTCCTTGGAGCTTATTATGCCGAGGACAAAATGCCAATTCGAGAGGAAGAACGGGGGAGAGGACGCCGTGTCTTTGACGTGGATGAGTAGGTGGCGACTAAGGAGACAGTAGATTTATGGATTAGTTTCCGAGGGAGTTAAGTTCTGTAAAAAAATATCCATCGATCTCGCATGAATTGGTCTTTATGGTTGAAACTGAACGCCACACAGTGGGTGGATGGGAATATTAGAGGGGAACAATCACAGTTTTGAACGTATAGGTAAAATAGATTCATCTGAGCCCTATGAGGGTAGGATTCGCAGTGGCCAAAGTAATGTATGGGGAACGAAAAAACGAAGCCCATTTCGTTAAGAGTTTTAGAGTGCTAAATACAGCACGTTTTGGAAATATTTTTGACATTTACTGCATGACTGTACACATATGAGTAACTAAATAAGAGGGTTTTATTCTGTGTATTATGTCGACAGCAGCGGCAGAGTACCGCCATCTGTAGCTGGTGCAGCAAACGACACACTCGGAAACCACTGACCATAAAATAATTAAGGAAACTGCATTGGAAAACTCAATTAGAGTAACCATAATTCTACTATCTAATAGATGTCGCTGCACCATAATGGCGGTAAATTTAAATGTAACAAAATATACAAAGAATAAAAAGTGTTTCATAAGTAATAGATCACAAAACATCTATTAATAGTTTAAGTTAATCATTGAAATTAACGTGAACCATTAACAGCTGTTCCATGACCCATTACTTATGAAACACTTTAATTATCACTTTCGAGAAAC
>NW_019416589.1:432439-447413 GCF_000390285.2 Anoplophora glabripennis
AACATGTCTGTATCTCAACTGTTAAATAAGTCAGAGTTAAAGTGAAAACTGCTCAAGACTAATTCTTTGGCGTAGAATTTAATGCCGGTATTAGATTTTTAGTAGATCTTAAGATTTCGGAGTTATGACCCAAAGTTATATTTTTTTAAATAGAAATCGTAGCTGATCATGGCCTGAAAAAAATAGAGATTTTTTTTGCTTTTTAGCAATATATCACATACTATAATTATTTTTAAAAACAAAGGTGTTTTATATATAAATTACATATTTTCTCCTTTTTAATATGACTGGCTATGAAAATACATATAAAACTATAATTCTTAATTTTACAAAACTCATATCTGTTGTAAAAATATGATGTTTATTTTAAATGCACGACATAGACTCCTACGCTAATATACTAACGGAATTTTAGGGGATAGGTGTACAGGAACAAACGGACCTATCAGATGACCAGCTAAGTTACCTGATTTGAGTCCGTTGGACTTTTTCCTTTGGAGTTTCCTAAAAGGCATTATATTTAAAATTCCTTTTTACTCTATTGAGGAACTTCGACGAGATGTTGAAAATTCTTTTAATAATATTTCAAATATACATTTACCCGAACCGTTGTCAGAAGAAATGTGTGACAGTTGAGGGACGGCAATTTGAACATTTAGATGATGATGTAGGTACTTACTATTGTTTAATTTACGTTTAATATTGTAACTTCAGTTGAAGTGGAATAAAACTTTGAAAACTCTGTCTTTTCTTATCTGTAATATATATTTTAAATAAACGTCATATTTTTACAACAGATATGAGTTTTGTAAAAGTAAGAATTATAGTTTTGTATGTATTTTCATAGCCAGCCATATTAAAATGTAAAAAAGGATCGAATTTATATATAAAACACCCCGTATCTTCTGTGTTTGGAAAAATAACTATAGCATGTGGTATATTGCTGAAAAGCAAAAAAAAATCTCCATTTTTTTAGGTCATAACCAGCTACGATTTCCATTTAAAAAATTATAACTTTGGGTCATAACTCCGGAATCTTAAGACCTACTAAAAATCTAATACCGGCATTCAATTCTACGCCAAAGAATTAGTCTTGAGCAGTTTTCACTTTAACTCTAACTTATTTAACAGCTGAGATACAGACATGTTCAAAAGTGTCACAATAACGAGAAACGCCCTGTAACTCAGAAACAAACGAAAATAGCAAATTTCTGATTTGACAGTCGAGTTTGCCATGAAAATCGAGCTCGAGAATGTGGTGTCAGATTTATCATATCTTTAGTAGTTTCTGAGATACCCTGAAATCTCATCGAAAATGGACCAGCCTGTACAGTTAGAAGTTTAGTAACGTCTCAAAATTTATAAGTGAAGAGGTTATGGCTGGAATTCCAATAATACAAATAGCTCGAGCTGGAAGCAAAACACAACAAACATAGAAGCACTATAAAGTCAGATACTGCCTATTCAACAAAGCTGCATTATTAATGACTAATTTTACGTGCATTAAATTTGTCGTAGATGGCGTAAAAAGAAACAAACCGTCCTTTACTGATTGACGCGATATTTACAATTTACGAATACAATATGTACGACGAATAAAACAATATCGAGGCGAAGGATAAACATTGTTTACATAGGCAAAACTATGTACACATCTCCCACTTTCAAGAAAAAAGCCTGGGCTGACAGCAGCACTGCGTGTGTATTAAAATCGCTGACAAAAAGACAAAGACTAATAAAAGTACTTGGTGGTTTTCACGGTAAGTTGTCTATTGCTTGCCCACATACTATTTTTTATTACGAATACAATGAAATCTTAGAGTCCAGAGGCAAGGCCCCGGCGGAGTCCACATATTTTTATTCAGTTTAAGTTGACATAAATAACTGTCATTTAAATGTCACTTTCTAAAACTAATATTTTCGAGTGGTAAGTATTTAAATTTTGCGTGTTTTATTAACAATTCGCGTGCAACAAGTAATATTACCGCACGCAAATAAATAGAATGGGCAAACAGCTACCTACCGACCTAAAAAACATGCGAAAAGGTAGGACTTATCCGTCATGAGTAATAAAAATAAATTTTCAAATTTGTAAAAAAAATGGGTGAATGTCAATGTCGTGACTGACAGTGTGCTTTATCATAACGTCCAAGTAAACATAACGATATGTTGATATGTTCTAAGCATGCATAGTATGGCACTGAGCCTTACTTGATCTCTAAACTTTGTCCGGTAAGTTTTACGTATTTTCTCAACTTTTACACTTAGCATTACTATTTCATCTTAATACTATAGTATAGCTACATAATTTCTGCGTTCATATTTAAATTTAGTTCGATTCTGTTAAGAGCCATGAGTCCCTGAACTTTGTTTAGTTATGTTTAAATACTTAACTATTAATACGAATCTTATTTCTTACATGATTTTTTATTAGGTATATAACTGTACTTTATATGTACAAATCCTAACATGCAGTATAAAATGCTTATAGTAGGATCGTATTTGATGCAAAGTAGAGCAAAAAATTGTTGGTCTTTTATCAAAGGAAAATCATTCTAAAATCATTTTTAGGGCGCGTAAGATGAACCATTTTAAATTTAAAATGAAATTGAATGTAAAATCTGAAATACAGGTTCATACGTAGGTACTGGGTTCTGGTAGTAGTTGTAAGTCGCCCAGGTGCATCGAGTGTACGAAGTAGTCGATTATACGTCTAATACTAACCTGGCGAGCTTGGTCGTAAATCAGAGACCGCCTCCAAAAAACAAGTAAACAACAGTGGCGCGTACAGAGGTAATATATAGTACATATATGGAATTTGAAAAACATATTGGACTAATAATAAATTACATTTAAAATAAATAGTTTATGAGAATAAAGGGATTTTTGTAGGAAAAGGGGTGCCAGACTTGAACTGATCCCTTCATCTCTTCACAATGCATAAATAAATTATTCAATTTCTAAACCCCTTAAAACCATACTGCACTGGATCCCTTGACAGGCAATGATTTTTTATTTTGCATCGAATATGATATCCTACTATAGTTTTAAAAGTATATTATGTATAATACATAATTCTGTTCCCATTTACAACCGAGGAACTTGCACTCATGGTCTGATTTTGTCTGATTTAAATGGAATTGGTATGCATATGTTAGTTTTTGACATAGTTATATTGTATGTTTTTTGGAAGCAACTTCAGCTCTTAATTGTGATACATGATGTCTTTTCCCAAACTTTTTCCTTTATTAATTATTTTATTAGTCATCATCATACTTATACTTTCGGTTTAAATTTGACTTAATTATCATCAAAAACTTGATTAACAATAAGTTGAACTCAATGTTTTTTCGATAAAATTAGTGTAAATCATCACCATTTCTAGTAACACACAATTCCACAATTCAGTAAAAATAAATAAATAAAATAAACCCATTAATTTTTTTGATAATTATTAACATCGA
The DNA here is from genome assembly GCF_000390285.2 of Anoplophora glabripennis. Classification (NCBI taxonomy): domain Eukaryota; kingdom Metazoa; phylum Arthropoda; class Insecta; order Coleoptera; family Cerambycidae; genus Anoplophora; species Anoplophora glabripennis. The sequence goes on from NW_019416589.1 coordinate 435,904, forward strand.
ATATTCCAAAAACTATATTGTATCAGAATAATAATAATAAGGAAAGTTGAAATTATAAAAGTTATATTGATAATACTAAGTTATATTGATAATACTTTGGGCTCAATTCGACTGTATGGAGGAAATACTTTTATTGATACTTTTAAGGAGGCAGGTATTATTAGATTAGTTGTTTTTATAAATCCATATATTTTTTAGTAAAGCTTTTTACTGAAAATATATAAGTATCCCTTTCTGTAGTAAAATGAAACTTAAATCTAAAAACAGATTATTGCCAATATTCACCATAGTAGTGATTCCATTCACTGACCTTTATTTAGTATTCTGCTGATACCTCACAGGAATGTAGCAATTGACAGTGACATTTACTACACCTAATTTCAAAACAATCTGTTCAGCCGTTCTGGATATATTCAGAAAATATTATTTTTTTATGACCTTCAACACCGTGTATCATTGGAACAAAGGTTTATTTGACCAATTATTTTGTTTTGGCTAGAAGAAGTTTTGTTCAAATTTTTTACGTCTAATTATGATTCACCCTGTATTTAATTTTTTAAATTGATTTCTCTTTCAATGTTCTTTAATTTTTCTACTTAATAAAGTTGCGACTGTATATTATGTTAGATTGAGTTGTGATTCTGAATATCCACAATTCTTCTCGAACTGATATAGCAACTAAAGCTACTGTTTGATACGTTTTTATATTTCTATTCAATAAATTTACGTTTCTAGGTTAGGTTAGCTTGGGTAGCCTGGGTTGAGTTTTTTATTAATATACATAATTTTTCTAGAATCGATATGTAACAAACTTTACTTTTTTAACGTGTTTTTTATTCAATAGCGTAGCCTGTGGACATAACCAATTACATTAATATTAGGAAGTTTATGTCGTTCAGAAAGTAAATTAAATTACCTAAAAAATTATAAAATAATTACTAATTATGTTAATGAAAACCCTGTGAAACACAAATAATTTATCAGACAGAAAAAATTTAAATAGGTCCTACCTATTATTCTGATCAAATATGTATAAGAAGAGTTTGTAAGGTAGCGCGCAAAAAATATAAACATATTTGTTTAGGGTAGGGAATCCTTCCTATTTCTGTACAAATCATTATGGTTGTCAAAAAGTTGCGCCTAATAGTAGTAGGTAATCAAGTTTTATTTAAATTGGACAATGTATTTTGGGAAAAATTTTTTTTCACATTGACTATATATCAATCGTCTTAATTTGAATTCTGGAGCCTATCATTGACAGATAGGCAACATAAAAGGTAATACAAATAAATTACTCTTTAAATATAATTACAAATAAACTCCAACGCTTTTCTCTCGCTTTAACCGAATAAAATTTAATGAATCTGGCAGAATGCCTAAAATACAACCCCCTTTACCAATTGTTGATGCTTTTTTGTTTTTCACAAATTCAACATGCTACGGTATAAAAAATTATTTAGGAAGTCATGAATTAGTTACGAGTCGAAAAATCTAAATTGAATAATATCCCGTGTTACATTAAAACGTATCCGAAAAAACATTTCACATTCATGGGACACGGTCGGATTGTATATAAATAATATGTACTTGGAATCATCGATAGGACAAAAATAATGAAGGCTTGACTATAATTCATGAAAGTTTATAAATTTGATTAAAAATACAATTTAAAATGATTTATAATTCATTATTAAGTTACAAAAAGGGAGCTTTTAAACTGGGCTGAGATAAATGGGTATTATGCTAACAAAATATGTCTCCTAGTTCCCCTTCACGTTTTTTTATACATTAAAATCTACGTAATAATTAGATATTTCCATGTAAAAAATAGCAGATTAATTATCACTTAGAAGTAGGGCCGTTTCTGATTTAATTTTTTAAATATTTGTGCAAAATCCTGCGCCTTATAGATTTACATTCAAACGATTAGCCACTACTATTGGTTGTTGTTGGCACTGCGTACTTAGCAACATAACAAGACCTTTTTAAATGGTTGCATAATTTGTTTTGTAATTGTTGTTAGGTTATCACGTCCTAGGTTAAGACTTGTTGACGTTTCCAAAGATATATCACACTCTTCTTCAGAGAAAAATTCTGAATCTGAAGATCAAATGCTCTAGGCATTATTTACACTTGCTTTGTTTTTCCTTACCCTCGTTGAATTTGACACGTACATAATAACCATTGGACATGCCTCTGTTAAACTGTTTTGAACTATAGTATAGTTCTTTTCATATATATTGCAGAAATAAAAAACTCTTTTATGTTGCCGATAACGACAAAAATGGGGTCGTAAATACTTGTCTGCCTAACAGAACAGGGTCGTATTTAGGCAAAGTTTACAGAATATAATATTTAAGTCTCCCTTCAAACAATTCACAACAACACTACTACACAATGGCTGTAAATTGAAAACAATTGCAGTGAATTATAAAAGTTATCCAATAAAAAACTTGTAATAACGCAAAAATCACTACTCAAAACACTACTCTAAGAAATAAGAATGACAGCATTGCAGCACCAACTCCAGCCCTGTACCGCGCAAACTGAACTATCAGAAATTTAAAGCAATAAGTTCACCGTATATAATTGTTGATTGTCTCTGTCTCACATTAGGAATTTAAGATCAACGTACGTCTTAGAGAGATGTTCAGAATCTGTTTTGTTGCCAGCCTAGCTGTGTTGCCAAATGTTTCGGCGAGTTAGTATTGCACCAAAAATTATTCTTTAATAAATGTATGCAAATTCAGCCTATTCTTATATATTCAGAACATAACTTAATATTTTAAACGTAAATATCTGAATAAATTAGTTTCATCCAATTTATCAATTAATCATTTAGGGAATATTTTTACATATCGGCAACACAGGGCCCACGTCCGGCGATTCAAGATCCCGCCCACCTAGGGTAAAGCAGAGCAACCTTTAAATTGAATACCTGACAAGATATGTAATTATTGATTAATATCACTTCATTTCTCATTAATTTTGTATTCGATATATCTAGATGAATGTACCTGATAAGAGCATTATGATTTGTGAAATAAATTAGCTGTTATAGCATTTATTTTCTACGGACATTTAAAAATTGTCTTGCCCTACTCTCCCTATATCACACTTATTGGCAGGCTTTGACATGTTTTATGTCTACTATAAGTATGAAAAGAACTATCTTTTAAAGATCAAATTTTTGTTAAAGGAGACGCTCTGTTTGAATTTGGAGTAAATATTGTTTAGAAAAGGCCCTTGTGGTATTTGTTTTGTTGGTTTTCAGTATTATTGTCACTAATATGAAGGGAGCTACAAATTTAAAGAAATATGTCTCTTGCTAAAGCAGATATAGCTTCATTATGGACATTCAGCACAGTTTGTCAATACATATTTCTATCGAGCATCTGATTATATCCTGAAGAAATCAATAAAAAAGTGAACATACGTTCTTAGTGGTAAATTATAGTAGGTAATAGTATAGAAGTTAGTGAGTAGAAAATTATTGTCTTCTTTTTTAAACTTTACATTTTTTTAACTATTCCTGCAAACATGTTCAATTAGTTTCGGCAATAACAGAAATAATGACAATTATAAAGCTCATTTTTTCTTCTATTATCTCAGATTCAGGTTAAGTTTAATTTTTTTATGAATGAAGTTTAAAGCTTTCCGAAGTTCGCCCATTTCTTTTTAACTTTTTAATTTCTTGAAATACTTGTAGATCATTAATTAAAGCATAATACAATCTATATTATTATAATTTTAGGACATCATGATTTTACTATTATGACATTTATGTCAGGTAAAGTTATATTCTAAAATGTAGTAACGCAGTAATAAGAGCTGCAAAATTCGAAATGTCAAAGATGCCACTCCAGAGTTAGATCGAGCCGATTTGGGTATTGAGTTGGTAATTTCAATTTCACTTTAGCAGATCTACAGTGGGTGGCTAAATTATTAGGGACAGTTTATGAAGTTTTTAGTAAAAAACTCTTTTTTTGAGTAAACAAATCAGTATCCATGAAGTTTTTTTATTTACTATTGCAGCTTGTATTATTATTAATATTTTTGTTAAGTGGCAACATTAATAGTCTGCAACATTTATCAGATAAGTAAGGTTATTTTTCATATGGTGGTTGTTTGTTAAAAACTAGTGGAGTGTAATAAATATTTTCGAATCGTTTTTCGTGTTTTTCCTCTCACATATTATCAAAACGTAAGTGATATTTATTTTTTTAATTATCTCTGCTGAAGTTTTTCAACAGTATACCGTGATAACCTCAAAATTGTGACATCAATATAGGTAATGCTTCAGACGAGGAAATGCACAGAAATACAAACACTATTACTCCAATCCAGCATTCCTAGAGAAAAATAGAACATAGAAACTATTGCAAAATAAAATTAGATTACCATCAAGTACCAGCTGATTCAAACTCTCATCAGAGAATGGCATCACAAAGCTAAACTCCAAAAGAATGCCAAAATCTGTAGAGACCATGCCCCTACGTATAAAATCTCTAATTGCGACAAAGGGTGGCATCACTAAGGGTGGAATACTAAGAATAATTTGTCAGATTTCTATTGATACACATATTACTTTTACGAAAATAAATTCGTAGTTTCAGCCACGTCAATTAATGTTTTCATGATCTTAATAATACACTCTTATGAATGAAAAACATCTACAAAACCTACCTTCAATTGTTTGTTCAAAAAATTCAGTCAAACTAGGAAATACAAAAACACTGAGCGCTGTCCATAATAATTTAGCCACCCACTGTGTACAGTTGATGTTTGTACATGTCCATCAAAAGGTAGAATAATCCCAAAAGGCTCCAGGTATTTTTTGCAGGTTTTGCAAGACTTATCCTCAAAAAAAATGAATCGTACAGTATTGTTTCATTAATTATTTTTTTTCATTAAATTGTATGGATTCCAAAAGGAGTCCATATTTGATTCTATGAAATAGTTTAATTTTCAACGGTAAATATATACTCACAATAATTATAAGACATTCGAGGCATTCTGAATAGTGTTGCATTGATTTGAAAGGCTAGCTAGAGTATAGGCTAGTGTTTCCCAGTGTAAAAACTTAAAAACGGAGCCATCCGTTTTCATACATTTAGACGCATCCTTCTTTAGCAAACATCAACTTCCAATACCATTTACTGAAACAACGTATGCAAGCTCCCTGTTACCTTTTTGACAATTCGTTTTTTAAGTACGATTTACAAATTTTCATCAGAAATATAATAAAATAATGAAAATTGCAATGCCATACATATTTATTGGAACAATTCTCCGAAACTGTATAAGTCTAAAATGAGTTTTATCCTAATTTCAAGAAAAATTTAATTTATACCGTAGAAATTATGATGGCATTGTCTTTAAGTTAAAAAAAAATATGTACATATATCGAATCGAGAAAATATTTTGAGAAATTTAGAAATTTAATGACGTCCAAGAAAGTATTATTTTTAAATAAATATAATAATAGACAATTAATTTTAACTGAATAATTTTAAATATATTAATGCCATACAAAAATTTTTCACCGTGAAATCCTACTTTTCAGAGGGAAATTAATTTTCCTATAGTCAGCACATGTTTCATGAAATGTACGGCATGGTAAAAAATGTCATTATTTTATAAAATGGAATTAAAATTAGTGTATTTGATGTTGGTTCAAATCACTCCCCCACACACTACTTACAAATAGAGGGTTGCACCCTGTATTCCTAACCCCTGTATCAGCAAGTACGTACGGCGGCGTTTAAAAATTTATCTATGTATCGATCCGAAACTTGCAGTATAAATGCCATATTGTAATAAATCACCAAAACCCGGGCCAAAATTTTCGGAAAATCAAAAATTTTCCTGGCTTCCGGTGTATACCTTAGAAATGCCGTACAAAAATGTTTTACACCCCCCTTGGAGGACAGGTTTAGCTTACCTGTGTACTCACCTGTACCAACAATAATTAACGGCATAGTTTCTAAAGTTATTGTTATATGTGGTAGTATTGATTTATAAGTGATTCATGCTGGGTCAAATAACCCCTTGAAATTTTCCGATGGGCTTGTAGTCTATGACTTTTGTTTATTTTTCTCACTACGCCAAGATACAGTTAAGCCAATTAATGTGTATGTAGATCAATTTCACACAAAAACTATTTTCTCCGTATCCGTCTAGTCTGATATCGGAAAAATTCCAGGATTTTTATCGCATTTTCCTCAGCCAAATTAATCACAGATCTGCTTTCCGCGAGGCTTAACTTGTTCTCATCGATACGCCAAAAACCTCCCAAAAAATAAATTTGTTCAGTCAGCTTATCGTTATCGCAAAATAAATTCGAAGTCATTTTTATAAGAGGGTTTCAATTTGCCGTTAGCGCGGCAGATAAATCGCGGCAATTCGTTATTCACCCAACATGTATAATTAGATCATTTTTTAGTGATATCGGGGCCTAGATAAGATCCTTTTCATGTTCTATTTTGATTAATGGGCGAATCAATCTCCTGCGCTTATCTCGGGACGGATTGGTGTTTTATTATGTGGGGTAAGTGGCACGGCTTTACATGAGAAAATACCGAACACATATAGATAGGTCAGAGGTATCGAATGGCTTTAACAGATCAGCCTACACCTAACCAAATATATCGGCAAGGGCGTGCTAGGGACAGGCCTTATTTCACTTAACCGTTTGCCGTTTCATACAAATATTCCTTCCAAGTTTCAGAAAACCAAAAATAAACTATTACACTGAAGGAAATGCCCTTTATCATTTATTATAATTCTAAATATCATTGTAAGAACTCTATACTGAAAGGAATGCACTTTATTCTTTATTAGAATTTTAAATATAATATACAGGGTGTTCCACAATAACGTGTACAACGAAAGACCACTGATTCGAGGACGCAAAATTGGCAGATTTAAGCTAATTCACCTATATCTGGAATCGCTTCGTTTGGCCGCTAGATGACCTCAAAGTTCGTGAAAATTCTTCTTTTTCGGACAATATTGACAACTATTTTTTATTTGATAGGTGATACCATTTGGAAGTTTTTGGGCCTCTTATAGAATTTTGATTAAATGAGCGGTTCGGGTACAAATATAGTACATTATACTATAAGGGAGATAAATGCATTATTTTGGCAGAGGTGCAATTTGAAGCCCGAGGGCTACAATGCACCGAGGACAAAATAGCATCTCTCCCGAATGGTATATACTATTTTTTCCACGGTCTCATTAACTTAAAAACACATATTTTGTCATTATGAAGTAAGTAGCACCAGAATTATTGTATTCGGATTTGAGCATTTATTTAGTAGTCGTTGAGTTATTGTCATAACTACAAAATAAACAAACAAAAAGAATTGTCAAATTAAGGTGCTAGTTTGGTTTAGTTTAAAGTTTGTTTAGTGCACAATGAATAATTGTGAGTCGGAAGAGATTGTGGAGGCTGCAAATATTGCAATAAGCAATTTGCTGCCTACGAAGTCAAGATCTTTATACGATATAGCCTACAATCGGTTCAAAAAGTGGTGCGCCGAGAAAAATGTTCAAGTATACAGCGAGAATGTTTTGTTGGCATACTTCAGTGAAAATGCAAAGAATTACAAGTCTTCCACATTATGGGCGCAATATTCTATGGTTAAGTCATGCTTGATAATTTACGACAACATAGATATAAGCAAATTCCCCAAGCTGATCGCATTTTTGAAAAGAACCGGTGACGGATATCAAGCGAAAAAATCGAAAATATTGACAAAGGGTGAAATCGACCGTTTTCTATCAAGTGCAGATGACAAAGAATTCTTAATGATTAAGGTAAGATTACTTTTGTTGTTAGGTATTTCAATTATTAAGTATTTTGATTTTTTATAGGTTGGATTAATTCTGGGGATTGCCGGAGCTTGTCGAACTGATGAACTAGTCAATTTAACTGTAGATGATATTGAGGATGTAGGCTCTTCCTTGATTGTAAAAATTCCAAACACTAAGACAAAGATTCCACGAACCTTTGTGGTTACCGATGTGGGAAATATGCTTGAATTGTTTCGAAAATACCTGTCCCTTCGTCCTCCCCACGTCAAGCATAAGCGCCTTTTTTTGTACTACAAAGCAGGAAAATGTAGTTCGCAGCCAGTTGGCAAGAATACCATGGGAAAAATTCCGAGTGTAGTAGCTTCGTATTTAAAATTACCTGATGCTGCATGTTATACTGGTCACTGCTTACGAAGATCTTCAGCGACATTACTGGCAGATGCTGGTGTGGATATCACGACAATAAAGCGTCATGCTGGTTGGAAATCAACGACAGTCGCTGAGGGTTATGTCGAGAACTCCATTGAAAATAAGACCAAAATTGCTAATCAGGTTTTAGTAGGTACCACTACTAGCGCAATCACAAAAACTGTAAATGTAAGCGAAAGTAATATTCCTTCTAATATTAATTTTGAAAATTGTACAAATGTAACATTTAATTTAAATGTCAATAAATAATTTCAATGTTATCTTTTTTTTTGCATGAAAAACGTTCTCCATAATGTAAACTCCCTTGGGAGCATTATACTCCCTTGGGAATAATCGACTACTTCTGTTTTAATTTTGATGTCATAGAAACTGATTTCTACTCCCGACCCATTTTTTAAATGTCACATTATCTTGCCACTCATGTTATACTTGTTACGATATCAACTGGAACCGCATAAAAACATTTAAATCATAAATTCTACGGAATCCATAGACGTCCAGAAAATTTAGCCCTGTCTCGTCTAGATATACTATATTCTGAGCTATATTACCATATAATTACCATACGATTGTCAAGTTTTTTATGTTTAAAATCGCATTGTAATAAAGCTTGTCGTAAAATATCTAAAGATTTATCATTAAAATCAGGATAATCGCTTAATTTATCTCGAATCATGTTTAAAGTAAGAACTTTATTTTCTTTATACATATTGTAAATTCCGTTTCCTCTTTGTACCGTGATCAATCCTTCTTTAATTACGCGATAAATTATCGTGTATGATACCTTAGTTAATTAGTTAATCCGTTTCCTAACTTTTTTATCACATTGTTCACTATTTTCAATTTTCAAACATTCATAGGTATATTTAATATAATACGTTGACTTTGTATGTGTAAATCTTTGTTTTTAAACTCTAAGTTTGTTTCGATACTTTCGACAAAAACCGGTTCCACTATTTGGGGATTTTCCCGAATTATTTCTTGATCCTTCACTTCAAAGGGTCTCCAGAGAGCCACGCTAAATTACTAGATAATTACATATAACATTTATTTTAATAACTGGTTACGATATGAACAAATAATAATATCAACTAATAAATAATAATACGTATTATACTAACAACATACCCCGCCAAGCAATGCTCTGCACTGCACTAGCAAAGCGGCAAAGCTAAGTGAACCTATGTACCATACAAAAAAATTATTTACGACCTAGTGGACCAATACAGGTTTGCTTTGATGACCAGCGCGCCGCCGTCAACTCTACATCAGGCGGACTAGTTTACCAATATCGGACTCGCCGAATTGCTANGCAAAGCGGCAAAGCTAAGTGAACCTATGTACCATACAAAAAAATTATTTACGACCTAGTGGACCAATACAGGTTTGCTTTGATGACCAGCGCGCCGCCGTCAACTCTACATCAGGCAGACTAGTTTACCAATATCGGACTCGCCGAATTACTATTCGAGTATAAATTTCGAGACAGATCATGGTCAAAGCATAGGAAGAAATTTCAGGAGAAGTGCATACGGTCCTGTGCTTTAAGATTTACAGGTTCCAACTGACATCGTAACAACTATACGATATTTAACAAAGTGCTATTAGTAACTGATTTTGTAAGTTGACTGTAATTTCTTCCATCTTATGTAGAGGTTAACAAAAGCAGTTATTAAAAGGTTACATAAGATAGTAGTCTAAAGACTTGGGAAGCGATACTTATAATTTCTCGTTTTATCATCGATCGATAATATAAACTTGGTCGGACATTGAGAATCGATTAAGCATTTTCATTGATTGACTAAAAAGAAAAAAAAAATCAAGATCAAAAGGCTTTAAGTGAATCTGGAAATTTTTATTTACATTTGCAATATTATCGAAAAACTGACGTTCGTGAGAAGGATTTTCATTTATATTTTATAAAAAATAGAAATATTAGTTCGGCTTGTGGACTTCTGCGAACATTAACGCACACCGTATATCTATGTGTGTTCCAAAGAAGCTTCGCGTGACGCTCCTAAATTGTTAAATCCCTCCTTATTCCACACGCTCGACTTTACACCCACAATTAAACACAGCATACAGAAAACCGGTGTGATAACAGCAGAAAAGTTATTTTACATATAAACACTTCCACATAAAAACTTATACTCCGAATACCATTCATTCCGAACGTACACATTGTCTTTTGACTTCCCCTTTTCTCCATATCGAGAGAATAAGGCACAGGCCTCTCGCAATTTAAAAAATTCTTTTTGCCCTCAAGTTTCCATTTGGAACGACAGGTATCGTATAAACTGTAAAGGCAGGCGATGCCGCCATAGGCGATGACAATGCTGCTTCAATATCCGCGTCACTCGTTTCTCCACGCCGTAGTTTACTCCCGTGTTGGCCGTCTCGTGGCCATGACAACCGCCGTAATTTTATTAACCTAAATGTTTGTTAGAAGATTTTTGTGCAATATGTATATTAAATTAATTATGTTATTATCTTGTAATCTTGTAACACCTACAAATCAAAGAAATAAAGATATAGAGTTATCAAGACAAATTAAAACAAAATATCGTTCAATATTCATTAAGAAAAAAATCAAGATGTTTGCTACTCGTATTTATTCACACAACAATTTCTTGATGCCCCTACCTCTTTAATTAAATAATGTTTCTTCATTCGAATAAAGGTTTTCTTGGGGGAATTAATTATATTATATTTATTTGCGTATATATACTTTTGGTTCAAAATTTTTTTTGGTGTACATTTTCAAATTTGGTTCTCGTGAGTGTAAAATAACGTATAACTGTAAAGCAGTTAGAATCATCCAAAATGAAAATTATTTTTCTGATATAATAGGAATGTCATCAGTATGATAGGAAAAGAACTGTTTTATGTTTCATTTCATATATTTCTTGGTAATACAGCATACAATCTTGTTAATCTTTCCCTGATATTTTTCAATATGCACACTGAAAGAAATAGGTTTATTAAACTGTTTATCTAGAATAATGTGTATAGCGCATATTAAAACTTTTATAACCAATATACAACTTTTATTAAAAAAAAGCAATCATCTCCATACTCATTATTCAATGAGTTTAACTGGAAGGTGCTTAATACACCTTATGCATCTATGAAATAAAGGTTATAATGAATTACTTATACATTATTAGGTGTTATAGACTTTATGTTCCAATTGTATAGTAGGGAAGATTTGTTGTATAAAGACCAGTATCCGAATTTGTATATAACAATTGTATTAACAG